>NW_027108688.1:74516-100597 GCF_000696795.3 Halyomorpha halys | reverse complement strand
TGACCGCTACCCGAACTATCTCCCTACAATCTATTTCATACGGTCAACTATCTTCTTCCAAGCTTTTTTTTTTTAATTTTTCTTTATTTCTATTAAAATTTTTTACATTTATTCTATTATTACTTGATTATATTTGATTTTCAAAGTAAATTTAATTATAAAGTAACTTATTACAGGAAACTTCTACTCTTTAATGAGTACAACTTGAGCTAGAGGACGGTCTTAATATGGTTACCCTCATTCATCACTAGAGTTAACCCAATCATCACTTAGCTATGTAAATGCTTTAATAAATACTAAAACTTTGATACATTTTCATTTATACATGAATAAAATACATCAATTAGTAGATACATACATACACTTTTATATAAATTTGGTTGATACACATACACTTTCGTCTGGAACTCTTTATATATCTATAAATTAAATTTATCTTTCGTTTCTTATTTATTTATTTTGTAATTAAAAGGATTATGTATGTTATTTTCTAAATATATTTTTATGAATTTTTGTTTTTAAATCGTGTGTTAGTTCATTGAACGATTTGACCCCAAATAATTGTTATTTCTTTGCATTCGACCAATATTTGATTTTATACTATGGATATAATATTGAAAATTGTCTGCTTTGAATTATACTTTTTAATGCTCTGTTACTAACTTATCAATGTAGGTACTGCATTTCCTCCTAAAAGTTAATTACGAGAATCATTTTTTAGAAGTATTATTTCATCATTAATACATCAATCTATGATTACATTTTTGTTGATGCTAATAAATAAGTTCTACTTTCATCTGGGCCAATGAATTTTTGGATATTGTGTAGTATCAAATACCTGCACAATTAATATTTACACCCTATCTTGTTTATTGATCTATTTTGTTGAAGTGTTTCTTTATAATGAGTATGTGCAACCTAATCAGTACCAATTAAATTATAACTACGATAATTTCGTTCCATTATAATGGAACTGGCTTTCGAACAGATGCTTGATTCTAAAATTTTAATCGTTCCTTCACAAAGAAAGCATGCAAATAAGACATGATTAAAAATAATAACAGTTTTGCATAGAAGAAACATGACAAATACACATGAAGGAAGGATTCTAATAAAGAGGATAAGTAACAAGGAAATTGAAGCCAAAATGGCGAGCCTTACGATGAACATTCTGTAATTCAGTTTAGATTACAGTAGCAAAAATTCCTATTAATCTCATCATATACCTACAAGAACATGCCCAAATTCCCTCTTTTTGGCTTCATTTTTCCTATTAAGGATCATAGAGTATGCCACCTTTAAATGTATGAGTTATGTTGTTGATAACAATCAACAACTATCGGACGGATAATACGTAGTTACTACAAATAGTATGAATTATAACAAAAAAAGTATTTATAGTTTGATACTACTTTGTATTTTTTTAAGCGATTGTTGCAACAGTTGTTAACAAAATATTAGAATTTTTAATTGTATCAGTTTTTAGATTCATTGCAATAATATTCAAATAGTGAATTTAATAACCATTTTGAACACATCCTAAGAAAATTAATGCATTTTAAATGCCACTACAAAAAGTCAACATGATTCAACTCATCACCTTGGTGTTTCTTTGTTGCATCATGCAGGCAGATTTGGCTCCAGCAGAAGCTCCAGATGAAGAAGAGGTTTGTCCAGGAAACCTTGACGGTCTTGTCGCTCTTACGCCTCAAATAAGGGAAGAGTTAAGAGGTAAGCTTTAATCGATAGTATTGTTTAAATCATTCAAATAATTTTTAGAGATTAATATCTATTAATATTATAATTCAATTTATTGTTGCTACTGATTTGCAATACAATTAAAATATAACAATTTGATTTATTTTAATTCTTCAAATTTCAATCCAGTCTTATAAAATTGATTTGTGTACACTTATGGTGAATAAAACGGAAGTCTTTCGACGGTTCAAGATGTAAATTTTTGAAAGCGAACAAGTAGCCTTCATAATTATAGAAAGTTTCTTATGGAGTGCATGTCGTGATAAAAACAGAAGAATGAAATGCGACGATAGGAAAAAGTGAAGATTCTTCAAGAACTTCTATTTGTAGAAATTAGAAATTTTAGAAATTAGAAATTCTATTTGTGATCATATGACATATGTTCTAAATGAATTTATATGAATTATTAACATTTATAAAAAAGTAAAAAAATAAAACTATTTGTATACCTGGGAAACAAATTATTATTTATCATAAGCTTATTTAAAAGTGCACTGTGTATATGTTATTGGTTTATTGTTGTGGCGAGCGATGTTATAAAATTCAAACATAAATCTCGAACTAACGCCGGTAATTTAAGTACTTTAGAATTATGTTAAAATAAAATAAAGATTTAAAAAAAAAAGGTTTATTGGATGAAAATAAAATGTAAAATTAATGTTAAATAAAAGAATAACCTACATTTTAAATGATAAAAAGTAAAATCTATATATAAAGATATATATATAGTATCAACTGATATTATTCTTCTTCCCTTGAGATGACTGCAGGACAAAAATTTGTTACCACAATTAATGATGGTAATGGAACGAAATAAATTGACCGGTAGTTGGTAGACAGGAGTAAGTTAGTGTGACCGATATCGATGACAAAATTAATTTACGTCACACGAAAATATTTCTAGGAACCAACTTTTATCCTCATCGTTTGGATAAATTCCACTCGACTCAGGAACAAGTATGGTAGTATGGTAGTATGACTGAGGTAGTATCTGTTGTTACCTTTAGCTACGCCCTAGCAACAGCAAACAACATAATAACAGATGTTCATATTATTAATAAAACAAGTCTATTTTATTTCATTTCAATGTAATAAACAATAAAAAAATTTCAAAATAATAAATAAAACTATTTCATACTTAAAATAAATAGCTCAAACACATATATAAATCAAAATTTTATGAAGGTTTAAATCATTCCTGTTAATAACAAAGACAATGAATTGCAGAAACTTTTTAAGAAATACTATTGAAGTCACGGTTGGTCTGGCAACGGATTCCGCAAACTAACCATCGAGCGATTTATCAGTAAATCGGTGGTTTTAATGGTGGGGTTCAACGGTATAAAAGTACATAGAACGATAACAATACCATTCAGTGAGCAACATGATCTCTAACAGCATTGTTCTTCTCGGCCTTCTGGCTGTGGTAGTAGGGTCACATTACAGATATCAAGCACGGGATTACGAGCGTTACCATGGGCCTCCAGCTCCGCTGAATCCAGACGGGACAGTTGCCTTTACACCGGAGTACGAAAATATCAGGGACGAACATAAGGCTTTCTTCGAACGCGAGTACCACAAGATTAAGAACAGTATCAAAGCTGCTGATCCGTACAGTGTCCCTAACCCTTCGAAGACACATGGAAATGAAGATCAAGGGCAGTACCTACCAGAAATACCCGAGGAAGATAATCACGATTCTCTACCTCCTAGAGAAGACGAAGGGCAGTATCACCCTGAGCTGTATGAGAAACCATACACCTCACTGTACGATGATGGTCAGTACAGACCGCACCTTTACCAACGAGAGCAAGAGGACCAGGACGAATACAACTCTCCTCCATCTACTCAAGGTACCTCTTACAGACCTACTTACGTTCCTGTGAACCTCAATCCCGACGGTACCGTTGCTCATACTCCAGAATACAATGCCATCGCTTCCTCTTTCCTCACCTATCATCAAGCCCTCTCTAGACATCGTAGGTCGACCGAACGTTACCAAGGTCCACCTGCTCCTCTCAACCAAGACCTGACCGTAGACTACACGCCTGAAGTCAAACATTTTAATGCGGCGCACTTCACAGCAGTCGCTAACCAGTTCAAGAGACTCCATGCTACAGCAGCTCTAGCAGCAGCCCATCCTGACCACACTTCTCCCCCTTCGAAGGACTACAACCCTCAGAACAATGGTCAACATATTCGCTTTGAACCTCAACCACATCATCTGGCACAGCACTTCGGAAGGAAGAAGCGTTCGTACGGCGGACAGTACAGTCCTCAGCAACAGAATGCTAGGAACTATGACGACGGTCAATACAAACACCACTTCCATAAACACGATGATGGTCAGTACAAACCCCACCTCCACAGACACGACGAAGGACAGTACAAACCCCACCTCCACCAAGTGGTGGACTACAACACCGTGCCCTTCCAGCCTGCTCCACTGAATGCTGATGGTACTGTGGCCCACGTCCCCGAGTACCACGCTATAGCAGCTTCTCACCTAGCAGCTCACCACCAAGCTCTTTCTAGTATTACTGGCTAACACTGAAATATTCTGATAGTGGCAAAGTTTAGAGAATTTAACCGAATTTTTAGTATCAATTAATTACGTTGAGAATGCACTGGTTGTTATCTAGCAACTCACAATTGCTATCCAAACGTCATCGAATTACTTTACTATTAAAATTTCGATCAGATAAAAACATGTTTTTGTTCTCTGTTGTATCATTGTGAAAGGAAACATATACTATTATTAAATGCTTAAGTTTAATAAAGAAATAAGTATATGTAGTTCAATTGAAAAATGATCAGTATATTTTAAAATACACCCTGTTAATCTTGTTACATTTGTCATTCTATTTCTCAACCTCATTAAATATATTTTTGAATTCAGGTAACCTATGTTATGAGAAAAAGTGTATGTTAGACCCAAATGAAATAAATAGGATTTCAGCTCGTATTAATAATTTGACTACCAGATAACTCTCTTTTAAAAATGATTTTATCAATAATCATAGTTTTATTTTATCATTATTCTTAGTTTTATGTGTGAGTATAGCGTTATAGAAAAGTTTAAGTCAATATTCTTTCAAAAAATCACTTTTTTTGCATATTTGCAATAAATTACTAGATTTATTTTTTCCTTTTAAAATGCATTACTATAGTATATGCTTAAGGGGAGAATTAATCTTAGAAAAAGAAGCCATGGAATAATAAAATAACACTAACGTGGGATCTATAAAGAAATTATAATAATGTATTTAATTGTGTTACTAATTAAAAATAATTATTTACTTGAAAATTGATTTATAAGAGTTATATCAGTATTATATGGTATTTATTGCTATCCCAGCCCAAATATTATTTGGTTAAAAAAGTTAATAAAAAATAAGCAAAATATAGTGTAGTCAATAATTCCATGGATGACCACTCATAACCGAGTGGTAAATCATAAATTGATGAGGGATTGTGTGGCCTGCCAACTTATAGGTGTTAACTCACAAAAAACGTATGTAACAGTGATGACACCACCCGTTTACATTAATCGTGAATCGCATTGTGGTCTTCCAGGATATCTAATAGCCGCCTGGAAATTTGGTCTGTGGACAATCAGCTTCGGAGAAAGAAATATAGGCCCATTTTGTTACTGTCCTTAAACTCGAGTGAGTCGATGTGAATGACTCTGCCGAATCGGCCCTACAAGGACTGAACTATAGATTGTTAGTTGCTGCACCATGAAAACCGTAGTCACATAATGTTATGGATTTCCCTTCGGACTGTCGTTGCAAGCAATAATGTTTGTATGAATACACCATTTGCCTAAAGGTCTTCGTAGTCTATAGTGGCAGCTGACAAAAAAAAATTAAAATAAATAAATAAAAAAAAAGTATATATGCATATAACTATAAATTAGAATTTATTTGCATGTATTTATGTATTAATTTATATCTTTGTTACTGCAATATTTTGTCTTTCAGATCACAAAGGTAAAGTCAGATGGAACACTGTATGGGATAAATTGTGGAAGCCCTTTGTGAAAAGTAAGAAAGAAACAAGAACATTCTAGGATGATCTCAGTAGGAGCAATGCATATCTGCAAATAAACTATCTGCTTTAAAAGAATCTCCATGTTTTAAAATAACTACTCGAAACATCATGTAACATGAAAAGTGCATAATAATGCGTTATTCTATAGTTTAGATGGGTAGCTTGGCTGACATAAACTGAAAAACAAACATTGTATTTATATTTTCTCTAAATGATGTGATAATTTTAACTAAAAAAAATATTTGATAATGTATATATAATTAATACTCATATTTTAAATGGCTATTTTATTTCTTCACTGATTTCTTCTATGATTTAAATATTTATTCAATTAAATATTAGAATTTTATTATGATAATCATGAAAACACACCAATCAAGTTTAAAATAAATCATAGGTTGATAACATATTACAAATAATAAAATTGTCTATATAGAATTATAGATACATGTATACGTATGATGCCATGGTTTTTCTACTTTCTAAATTATTTTGTCAATTTTTTTTTTTACTACCCAGAAAGAACACCATAATTTTATTTTTCCAAGCTGATCATCTCTTCCTAATTTAATAGTTAATTTATAATTAACCCAATAATTGTAGCCATTAAATGATCTATATTTCTATAATATTTGTAATGTCAACACTTTCCTAGTTTGCATATTATTTCATCTAAAAAGCCATCTTTATCTGATAATTTCTGTTTTACTGCCTAGAGAAAACCTCGTAATTTATTTTTTCCATGCTGATCAGTTGTTACTAATTACATAATTACATAATTCAGTTAATTTCTAATAATTATATCAATTAATTAATCTCTGTTATCTTGATCAAAAAACGAATAATATATCATTTACCAATTATTGATCAATAATTAACCAATACCATTGTATACAAAATCTTTTTTCTAAAAGTGAGAGAGTTCAAGATAGAAGTATTTAACTTTATTTTGAAACGATATAAAGAATTGTATTAGAAATAAGAAAATCAAACATAAGAATCTTTTCGGCCTATTCTAGAAATCGGTGATTATATATAAACATATGGATAGTTTTGGTACAATATTTTTATCTTTAGTTGTTAGTATAGAGTTTCTAGATCTCTTGTCGCTTGTTTAGTTTGAATGTTCCATGGTCAGTGTAGGTTCCGTACATTCCAGTATCAGTAAGACGTTATTAATAGTCAGAATTTCTGTGACAAGTTTCAGGTTTCTTAAGGAAATATTTTAAAGTCTGCTGACTGTAAAGAGCTATTAGCTTCAGACCCAGTCTTCAACCTGCAGGGCCATGAGCTATGTCAGACACAGGTAGTGTACGATAATGGGCGTCCTAAGTCTATGCCTCCAAGTTGAAGCATTATTGTTTCCCTATGCAGGTATCAAACCCGCACCGTATTGCCTCAGTAACCGGGTGTTGCAGTTCTTCCCGGTGAACAGTCATTTATTTTATCTTTACACTTTTACGTGGTTCTTTTCTTTTTGCCATGCCAAAAACCTAACTGAATATGTGACTTAAATAATTATAAATGCTAAACAATCAATTAAAAAAAAATGAAATAATGAGGTGTAGATAATTGACCGTAGATTAATGATTGGAGGAGTTTGTTGGGGGGTGCGGTCAGCAAAGAACAACATAAATAAACAAAACTATTTTTATTTATTTTATTGCCGACGTTTCGACCTGAGTTTCAGGTCTTCATCAGGGATTGTGGCGTAGAAGGCAGGCTTCCAACTGAACATCGGAATAAAAAACGTCGGCATAAAATAAATAAATATAGTTTTGTTTATTTATGTTGTTCTTTGCTGACCGCACCCCCCGACAAACTTCTCCAACCATTAAAAAAAAATGAAAATTTTAAATTTTCTGTTACCTCAAATCTGCAACCATAACTCATACTCAATTCTCCAGATATTTTTAGATCCGTCAATTTGATGACATAATAATACTATCCCATCAAAATAAATTAAGATTGGTCTAAAGTTTTAAAATATTAAAATTACAATTTCTACATTAAATCAAAAACATGATTGTAGCTAGTGGAGCTTTCATAGCATCAAAATGAATTTTGTTATTTGATGTTATTTTGGTTTAAAATAAGCCAATTAATTAACTACTATAATAGGTGATTGGAGAGATGAATTTTTATTAATAGCATTCAAACAGTATCCATTATTAGAAAAAAAAGGAATTGCAATTAAATTTAACTGTAATTAGTGCTTACAGTTACTCTGGTCTAATTAGTAACTAAGTGGTCCTCATCTACAACCACTGAAATTAAACTAATTATTTTTCTTTTGTATGGAGTACTAATCAGTCAAACAAAAACATCAGCAAGGCCGTCGGTGGCTGTTTGATGTTTTGAGCTAAAATAGATTTAAGTAAATAAATTAAATTATTTATTCCAGATCACGCCATAGTTTGACGTAATAGTTAACTCAAGTCATGACGTAACTATCTTCAACATTGAATCAAACAGTTGTACAACCAAATATCTTACTTGGAAATTTTTGGACGATAAAACTGAAAATTAACACTAATTCTTCTATTACTCACAAACTTCATGCAAACTCAAAATAAGTAATGCAAGTTTTGAAGTACGAAAATATGTTTTGAGGTAAAATATATTTAAGTAAGTAAATTAAATTATTTATTCCGGATCACGTCATGGTTTGACGTAATAGTTAACACAAGTTATGACGTAACTTCTATCTTCAACATTGAATCAAACAGTTGTACAACCAAAAATCTTAATTGGAAATTTCTGGGCGTTAAAACTGAAAATTAACACAAATTCTTCTTTAAATATATTTTTTCAATTTCTTGAGAATGGTAATTATTTATTAAATAAATCAAAATTGTATCCTTGTATAGTATTTTATAACTATTTATAAATAGTTAGTAGTTTGGTAGTGATAGTGTTGATAAATTAAAAATTAAAAGTTTTAAATATTAATGAATATTTTAAAAATAGGGTGTGTTTGACTTATAATTAATGACCTGGGCAGAATTGAATGCAAAACAATTTTTAAATTTTGCTGTGAGGTGAGAATTTACATTTGAAGATTGAGGTCCTTGAGGATGGCCGAAACGTTGGACTATCGATGTAATAAAAAGTGTTGAGACTATACAATGATATAATTTTGATTATTTAATAACTAATTCTTTTATTACTCACAACATTCATGCAAACTCAAAATAAGTAATGCAAGTTTTGAAGCACGAAAGTATGTAAATTTTTTATAACCCCTAGGGCAGCCATCTTATTTTTTTTTTCGTCACGGCATCTTTCTTCTTGTGCTGAAAAGAATTCGCACCATCCTTTTCGAGCTAAAAAAAAATTAGGCACAATTATGCTGAGTGAATAAATGCTGTACATACCAGACGCACTAATAATTTTTTTTCGAAAGACTTTACTGTTTCATATGTAACCGATCTAGCCCGAACCAGACATCAATCATTCCATTAAAAACTTCCTGACCACCGGAACCACTTAGTTTCTAATATAGCTTTCTGTTCCATTCCTAACAATCCTTTCAGGCGCCTAGAAACCTTCTAATATACAAATGTTATTAGAGTACTACTAATGGGTAGTTTCTCTACATGTTAGTGTCGTATCATTATAATCTAACATAAAATTTACTAGATGTATTTGTATGTACAGTTAATAGTAATGCACACTAAATTTCAATAAATAAATTTTTAAAAAATCCATAGTATTTTTGGAAAGTGTCATTTGCTTGAGGCACCCAGTTTGGGAATCGCTGCCCTAGGACACTCAACAGAACAACCTCAATTTTTTTACGAGTTCAAAACAATATTAAAATATATCAAATCCAACGAATTCAGTACTGATGGTAAGAGTTTTCATTTTGTAAGATGATAACAATGAAGTAAACATTAGTTTGTAATGTTTGTATTTTGTTTTTCTTATTTAGCTCTGACGAAGTCCTGTAAAATTTGGCGAAACGTTGGTTAACAATAAATAGTTATTTGTTTCTATTTTGAAACCTTTATTGAATGGCACCTGACTATCTTCCTTTAATCTACTTCATACGGGCAGCTATCTTTTTCAAACTTATTGATTATTGAAATATATTCGAATTAAGTTTTATTACTTTTAAATCTAGCTAACGTTTACTTCATTGTTGTCATCGGGCAGAGTGAAAACTTACCATCAGTACTGAATTCGTTCGATTTGATATATTTTAATATTGTTTTAGCTCATAAAAAAATTAATGTTGTTCTGTTGAGTACCCTAGGCACTCAAAAAGCAAATGACACTTTTCAAAAATACTGGATTTTAAAAAATTTATTGATTGAAATTCAGTGTACATTACTATTAATAATTAATAACAATCAATAAGATTCGCTACTCATTTCGGAACCCTTCTAAGCCAGCTTTAACCATTTTTTTCTAGTTTTGACATCTTTTAGCACTAAGATAAATAACTTTTGGGGAATCTTTATAATAGTATTTTTGTAAATAGGTACTGCACAAGAACGATAAGGAACAAAACGCATAATAGAAAATTGATTTTATAACAAAGAAAACTAAAAATACGAAATAAATTAAAATAACACGTGGTAAAAAAAAAATTAAATTTTAATGCATAGTTTAAGACAAATTAAAAATTTTATAAAAACAAATCAGGGGGATTATCATTATCAAATAAGTGAAATAAGTTACTTTCCAAAAAATCGTAAAATACCGGATTAGTTCTGTCTCAACAAAGAGAAGAAATGGAAAGTAAGAAAAAAATCCAAATATTACAATTTGCAATATATCGCGCAATATATAAACGTAGCGTTGTAATCTTGTCTTTTATTCTTTATTAGTTCTGACACTAAATCCTTAGGTCTGCTTTACATTAAAAAAATAATGATTATTTGCGTTTCAACCTATTATGCATTATTTCAAATTTAGAAACGTGAAAATTACATTAGTAACAAAAATAAAAAATATAACATAGCATGATTAAAAGTCTGTAAAGGTTTATTATATTTATTATCCAAAACATAAATTTTTCTATTTGCATTACGTTTGAATAGAAAATGTTGTTTTACAAAATTTCTAAAGAAATATATAAATAAAAAAAATTAATATAAGTCATATCTTTTGCATACATTTAATTCATCTTAGGTAAGTATCTTTCTCTTTCTCTTTGTATTTTCTAATATCTATATATAGTATTAAAATATAATACACGATATAATGGATATAATATATATTTATTAAAAAAAAATATACGAATAATATGTATAACACTATATGAAATTAGTACAAATATTTTATTGTTATATTAAATTATTTAGTCCAAATAATTGATTGGAAATTAGCATTGATTCAATACTTATTATTTTATTAGTAAGTTAAATACTAATACTAAATAAATTCAATGAATTTAAAATAAAATATGGCGCCCTATTTTGAACGTTCATTTCTTACTAGGCTTTCTTTGAAAATAAGTGCCTGATTCTAGTGGACTACTAACCCGCAACATTCTATCTTACGCCTTACTAAGTCAAAGCCGACAACCTGCCCATCACAATCCTTAATTTTATCGATAGAAGTTTTATTACATCTATTTGGACAATTTATCGGCTTGACATCAATTTTAAATCAGAAATGTTCCTGCTTATAGTTATCCTGAAGTTTGAATTAGAACTTTACCCAATGATATTATTACTAAAATATAAGATAATAATAATTACAAATTAAAATTTAAAAATTTATAGCTTCAAATTACTTTAAAACTAGTTTGAACACTTGTTATGAGAGGATCAGCAGGCATTGAGAGGTTTACACGGTCCTCATTAATTATAAACCCATAATATCACAATAAATAAGTAGATTGTTAAAAAGATTGAAATATGAATATAAATGTTCCTAATTAGATATTAATTATTTTAGAAATTCTCAAAATAAAATTTTGAGGTATTCATTAACAAATATATATTCTTTTAAAGAATAATAGTCTACCAATGAAAAATTTATTAATTTTTTTTTTCGGTAGATCTTCCTGAAACCAATTTCACAATAACACTATATTTCTACTATCATATTTTAAAATTGACCTCTAAATTGGCTCCTGGAAATAATTTCTTTTTCATGACTTTCTGTCTTTGGCTAATGCTGTCCAATTTGTTGCATGCAGGTCATTCGGATCTTTGTTGATTCTGTCTATTCATCTGGAAAAAAGTCTCTTGCCAACTTTAGTGGTATTTATTTTATTGCTGTATAGAGGCGTCCTGATGGATTGCTTCGAGCCACATGTCTCCCCATCTTAACCTCCTTGCTTTCATATGCACCAGTCTCTGCAAGCAGTCCAGTGTTAGATCTCCTCCTCCGTACGAAGGACTTTCCTTTCTTTGAAATCTCCCGATTCTGCTTTCTAAAATACATATTAGAGCCTAGATCAATTTTAAGGTATGACAATAGAAATATAGTGTTATTCTGATGAGTGAAATTTTAGTAAAAAATATGAATATTTTAGTGTCTCTCTTGAAATAGGCCTGTATCCAAAACGATGCATTTTGTGAAAGAAATGGATAAAAAGAAATTCGTATTTTAATTTCAGTACTTACTATAAAAACACAACTAATATATTAATAAACTAATAATTAAAACATTAGAACTGATTTATGATAGAATTTGTTTTAGATCATTTTTAACTACTCAATTATGTATTTTAGTATAATTGAAATAAGTAATGGTAGGTTTTCCTCCTATCAAATTATTTTATTATTTCTCAAATTTTAACGCTAAATTGTATTATTCACTCACTTTGGTTATCCATTTAAAAATGTCTCAATAAAAAAACTCTCTAGTATTGTAGGAATTAAATTACCTGTAGATATATAATACAGATGAAAATCGATTTATTACGATGATTGGATTAGGATTTAGATTCAAACCCTTCCAAAGCCATAGCTGACTCCAAATCCTGTCAAAAGCATGATTGACATCTAGAAATAAGCCACTTGCTCTTCCACTACACTCCTGTCAGTATGTGGCCAGCCTCTCTAGGTAATGTATGTTCAATTTTATCAGTCCAAGTCAAATTGATGTTCAGATACATTTTGTTCATCCCATTCCCAAAAATATCTCAGTTATTAATTCATCATTTTTTTTTTCTTAAAAAAATAAACTCGTGACCCTTCCAAATGTTGACAATGATTTATTGAAGATACAATTGTTTTCATTGTATAGTAACGCAAAGTAAGGATATTTTTGAAAAGTAAATCAATTGAAATAATTATTGTTGCAGTTATTTTTGATTCGAATATTTTCCACCAGGAATATTTTAGAAAATAATAAAATTTATAAAACTAGCTTTCAAGGGTTTATCAGATTTTTTAAAACGGACTTGTTTTGTACTTTCCTACTATTTTTTTTTTTATCCTACTGAAATAAACTACATGTTTTTGATTTTCGATAGTCTGAACTCTGAAACTAATCTGAAGGTTAAAAAAAAGAAGAAACTCTGTTTAGAAAGTAGCTTTAAATATAAAACTTACATATATAAGGTACATAAGTAACATCCTGAGTTCGTTTCGTTATTTTGCTTTAGTAGTGGTATATCGAGAAATTCATTTCGTGTATGACGAATTCAAAAGTTTGTACCGTAGACTGGGGTTACTTAGTGACAAAGCTATTGCCTTAGGACAGGCTTTAGTAGAGAAAGCAATTTGTCTGTACTAATAACTTTGGAGTATGTTAAATTCAACATAAAATCTAAAATCTTTCAGATGTGCTAGACTTAAAGCACAGCAATGATCTGTCATAAAATCAAAAATAAAAGAAATATTCATATGATAAAAACTATTATTCAGATATATTTTGTTTCTTGCTTTGCCATATGAACCGTTCTGAAATACCCTGGCATTACCTTGGATTCATAGTGCTCTCATATGGCTCTAGCCCGGTATAAAAATATTCTGTTATTTCACCCCAATATTTTAATACTTTATTGAAAACTACGATAAATTACTGGTAAAAATTTATGAGTCTGCCAAGAATAGTTAGAGGGAATAAAAATGGCGGATATTTCAAAACTTAAAAAAATAAATAATTTTCTGTTTGGAGCTCCCTATCATTAAAACTACCCACAATAATTCGAAACCTAATAAAAAATCATTTAAATTTGCTGAAATATGAGCCCTAGTAGAGCTGTTTATATTCAATAGTTCCCGAGATGTAGTTTTTGGTTTGTTTTTTAAAGCAATATTCAATGAAATATATACTATATATATAATATATGAAATATATAACTATGGAACGTACCGATGTCTATTAGTACTCAAATTAAAGCTAGTTGTTAAAGCCACCTCAAATGGACTATGTCTTTTTGTTGGAAGGCTTTAAAATGAACAAAAAAACAAACTGGCTCGGATTAAACATTTATTTGGTTGAATTTAAACATTTTAAAAACTAAAAACTAACATAAACAAAATATACAAGTAAAAAATAAAAAGCCCTTTCAGATAAAAATAAAATAGTTCGATAAATTATGAAAATGACAATAAAACTAATTTACACACAAAAAAGAAATAGATATATAAAATAAATACTGCACGACGAAAGGTTGCTCCACTCCGATAGGTCAGGGGAAGAGTGTTGCCGAGATGTGTAGGTCTGGGTCATCGATGGTCCAAATATCCAACAGTCGTATTGTACTAGGCGAGCCGACAAAATGAACGCAGACAAGGCTGATTACACACGTTCCTTGGGTCCAAGGGTTGGCCACTAATTACTTAATTAATTGGAACTCATATTAAAATCGAAACACAGAAGTGGTCTGGTTCCGAACTGCTATGACGACGAGTACACTCAAAAAATGTCAATAAAATAATATCAACCAAACGCAGACAGGGCTGCTAATGACGCTACTAGGGCCACTAATTAGTCGGAACTGCCATAAAAAAACTAAGATGGTCGGTCCGTTGCTAGGGTGATGCCTTAGCAACAATCACCAGCCCCTAGCAACTGTCTGTATTACTCATTATTACAAACAAATATAATTACATTTTTTTTTTCGTTTCAAATAACTAAATCTAAATAAAACAATACAAATAAAAATATATGTAACTAAATTAAACACTAATAAAACTCAAATACTATTTACAATTATTTACAAGGTAATTATATTATGGCGTTAACACTAGTTTAATGTACTATAATTTATACTATAACGTTTATCTTTGTAGGAGTAGTAATTTTTATGATATTTTCTAAAATAAATTCACTCAATGTTGATTTATAGTTGTTCGGTCAAATCATTTTATTTATGAAAAACTATATTTCTGGAACCCTTGGACGTTGGTTACTGCTATAAAGTACTTACTATAAAGTTAGTTGCTACTATAAATTAATCTAATTGAATTAAATTAATAAATCTTTGTAGGAGTAGAAGTTTTTATGAAATTGTGATATGAATAACAATTTTGACTATGTATTTTTTTCTGAACAACTAGAAATCAAATTTTAGCAAATACCATGAAAGCTACTACACCTACTAAGATAAACGTCATAAACTACTTTATAGTACATTAAACTAGCTTTAATTTGAGTGCTGATACACATATGTACGTCTCAAGAATCCTGAAATATAAATTTTTTACATTTCCCACATCAAATTAACTAACTACTCATTTTCTGTACATTTAAAAAAAAAAATGTATCTTGGGAACTATTGATAGTAAACTGATCAACTAAGGCTCATATTTTAGAAACTTTACTCTATTTTAAATGATATGGATTTGGGTTTTCTAGTCTTGTTGATAGTTTTAACAATGTGGAGCTCTGAATGAAAATATTTTTTTTTTTAACAACTGCCGTATTCCCCTAACTATATTTGACAGACTCATCAATTTTTACTAGCAATTATACATAGTTTTTATTAAAGTAATCAATTTTTAGTGTGATATAACTGACTTTTATTTTCCCTCTTGGGGTCTTGAACTATCATTATTAATGATAACGATTCTGCCCCAAAATTATTTAACTTCATACTTTGCCAAAAGCGTACGGATTTAAAAATCTGGCTAGAACACTTGTTTAAATAAATTAAAATATACACCTTAACTGATCCATTAACGGAACAAATAGAGCCTTTTATTTACTGGAACTAATTGTTATTGAGTGTTACTGTTTGAAAGAATACCTATATTGACAGCGATGATAGCTGGATAATTTCATTTCCATAGTAAACAATGGTATATCGTATTTACAAACCTTGTTTTCTGTTTGGCTTCTATAGATTTATTCAGTTATGTTTCCACAAGGTATTTCATTTATATATCACAATTTATAATGAAATAAATTTTCAACTACAATATGTAAGTTTGAGAATCATTAGAACGTTTAATACGTTTGTTAAGTCATAAGTTATGAAATAGGAAAACAAAAATGATATACACTTTGTAATAGTGTTAATATATTTTTTTATATTGTCTTGCTCGAGAATGGAAGTTTTATTAATAATAACAAAAATTATCCAAATGGTAGCAACCTTCTTTATTAAAACATATTACATGTCCAAGGTTTCGGCCAATCCGGCCATCACTAAGGACAGTCTTAAAAATAACAGCTTTAATAATAACTTATTATTAACAGTACAACGACATTATTAATTATAATTTCCATGCCCTAATTTTAGTATCACAGGCTCTCACTGGTTTCTAAAACCTTGCTGAGTATTTTTCCCAAATCAATTTTACAATTTAACTAAGTCAAAATAAATTTATAAAACGTAATCAATAAGGGATAAGATATTTCTTTAATAATAAATTTGCACCATTAAATGTTTACCTGCTTTTTTAAGTATAACCAAATAATAAATTCTGTTCTTCACAATTTTTGTTATTCACTATTATTAACTTATAACAACATTATTATATAACCTGGAAGTGATGGTAGCAGCGTATAAAGCGCCTGTCTACCAACCCCAAAGGTTGCGAGTTCTAGTCCCCGGCACTATCAGGGATTTTTTCAAGCATATAATTATATAGTACTCACTCACAGCCTCGCCCCTGGCATTTGTGAGGCCCGCTAGCCAATGGGTGGCACTCACAAATATAGGCGTGGGAGTGACGAACCCATCTTATGAAAACCACATCAAAAAGGCGCGATTTATTTCATAAGTACATCAAGCAAGGCCTTGGACCTTCACTGTCTGTCGCACCAACAATAATTATAATAATTATATAACCTACCCCAACCATATGACCATATAACCATGTTTGGTATATTATTATTTTATTGTGCAACACAATTTTATCTATTTTATTATTAAAAATCATATGAAATTTAGTCATAAATAAATATCTAAAATTCAACTATATTCTTCATAAATTAATTTTACATAAGATCTCTGCATAATGTTGGTTTAAATTTCTCTGACTGTATCATTGATGTTTTGCTATATAAATGGCTTCAAGGTTTTTTTCTTTTTAAAGTACTATTTTGTCTGAGTATAATCATCATTTTATCAAAATCTAAGCTATGTTTATTTTTGGATACAATGTTGTTTTTTGTGAGTCCTATTCCTTTTCTCAACTTGTGAATAACAGTACTTCCACTGAATAGCCCAATAAATGGGAATGTATCCTTGTCTAAGAAATTTGTTATGTAATCTTGTTAAAAATTAATTGGTGTATTATTTGATTACGTTAGAACATTGTTAGTGATGTAAGACTTCCTTGGAAATTTTATAGCGAGACAATTTGAGAGATGTGAGGAGGGATGGAAATTATGGGATAGATGAAAATTTAAATTTTTGTAAGAAAATTTCAAAAAGATGTGTAAATCAGGTGTTGGTATAGCTTTGGATCGATTAATATCCACTTCAAAATATTTCCTCTCGACAGTCTTAAAGAATAAATTTGTAGAAGACATGCTTCTTTACCTCATACTGGCGCATGCGCACTAGAAGGGTCTTTCTTCACTCATGTTTTTGAAAGTATTTTTGCTAGTTACCGCTGAAACCATTCATTTTTTGTATTTGTTTTTTTCCGTTACATCTAACGTGTCCAATTGAAAAATAATTAAATAACATAAAAAAGATATAAATTGGACCAATATTAGTGAAAATATAGTTAACAATTTTCGCATTGAATTTTTAACCGAAACAGTAAGGAAACTTGTGCAAGTGGTCAGGTCAAATATTTAATTGTTTATTATTTACAGATGAATCTTGAAAAATCAATTACTATAATATACGAATGTATGATAATTTTCAGAGTTTATTTTATTTTATTTTTCATTACCTCATGAAATGTTAATTTTTATTCTTTTATTGCGTTCGTTAAAAACTTAAGTTCTAAAGGGAAGTGACCTCGGTCCCATTCTCTACACAGTATATACAGATGACATCCCAACCAATTCAGCACTATCCTTGTCGTATATGCCGATGACACATGTGTTATCGCAGTTAATATTAACTCCATGCATGGCTCCATTGTAACATAGTGTTTGCCTCAGATCAATTGCAATATCAATGTTGTTGATTATTAATGTGTAACCTAATTATATCGAGAGATGACTGGTGTAAGGATTACGAACCAAGCGAAATGGATTCTAATTGAATCGCGATTTGCAGAAACCATATTTACAGACAAGAACTAGTGAAATTTCTGTAAATCACGATTTAAGTAGTATGTTTATACCGTCATAACCTGCATCGAAAAAGATAAAATGTTGATAAGTAATTACTCCATGGTCGTGATAAGTAATTACTAATTGTTATGATCTTCTTACAAAAAGCAAAATTTTAGGATCAAAGGAAATAATGTAATATAAAACCAAATAATGTGGTTATCCATTTGAATCCAAAAGCTACATTAAAATTTATCCAATAGAGTTCAGAAAGGTGAATTAGGTTGTAAAAATAGCAGAAAGGTGACAAATATTAAGTAGTGGAATCAAATTTTAAGTGATTAGGGTTGTAGCTAGAAATTCTTATTGAAAATGGAAAATAGGTGGCCTAATATAGCCATACTCGATGGGGTGAGATTGCAGAAAGAATAAAAATTTTTAAAAGTAGCCCTAACCACATAAAATTGTGTGCTGCCACTTAACATTTGATACCTTTGGTTATATTTACTGGCAAGCCATCTTTCTGGAAGAAAGCCTATGGAATAATCTGCAGTATTCTTTAGCGATGAAGTTTTTTAGATCCAAATGGACAGCAACATAACTATATTATAAAAGTTTAGACCTTCAAAACCTTGATTAATTTGATGATGTATTAATGAACAAAACCATTAATAAACTTAGGTCGTCTCCTAACTAAGAGAGTTTAACACACGGCGATGGTCGAATGAAACTTAATAAAGTAGAGTTTCCTTATTGAACTTGAAATGTTCGTTTAGGACACTTAATAATTTTTAGTGTGTTTGATTTTTTTTTTCAAACATTCCTGCTACCTTCGTCCAGTCAGATCCTGGTATTAACACTGACATATGTCTACAGACATTCTGCTCGATTCTTAATAATTAAAGTTATTTTTAGTAAGTGCATTCAAATTCGAGTTATTGCCCCTGCGTCAATATACTTGTGTATGTATTATTACGACCAATAAATCGAATTTGCTTATATTAATCGTGAACAAATGCCCACATAAATAAATAGTTCGTTAGCCGGACGAACACAGAATGTTAGCAAATGAAGAGCAATTACAAAATTGGTAAATAATAACTAAGATTTACCCGATTCTTCAATATCACCACAAACCTTCCAACATGTCTAAGCTGGTTCTCTTCCTTTTCCTTGGTGTCTGTGTCATGGCAGTACAAATGGAGGCTGTCAGTAAGTACTGCATTAAAATGATATTAACAATAAAAATATTCATTTTAATTTACTTTAAACTAAATCATTCTAACTGATACAGAGAATGAAGTTAATGAAGAAGTCACTGATGAAGATTTGGAGGTACTCCTTGACTCACTTGGACCAGAATTGAAACCACGGTGAAAGTACGCAATTGATTACGTTTGACTTGAAATATGTAAATAACAAGTATTAATTTGTATACTTAAAATAACCCTCTCTCTTTCTTAACAAACTTTCACTATTATACTTAGTTTTCGTTTTCTTTACAATGTTAATACTTAATATTTATGTAAGAGTTTTTGTTCTAATTATGATACTTTATTCATCCAGTTTTGGAGGAAGATCCTAGGATTAACTGGAAAAAATTGGGCAAGTCGCTAAGCCCATCGCCATCGAAGCAGGGAAAGCCGCCGCTGGAGCTGTCGCGGGTGCTCTTGTTGCTTAATAAATAATTATTATGATATATAATATAAAAAAATCATATTATGAGCTCAACAAATAATATATTTAAGTAAATCCTATTCCTTGCAATACTTATTATTTTCTTCATTATACATACCCTAACGAGTATGAATATATTTATTTTCTTCATGCCATACAAAGATTAATGTTCGTATCGGTCCTTGCTGGCTGTGCTGTATATGTGCATGTGATGTACGAGCTACCTTTTGGAACCTAGCTATTGCCAGAACTCCAATGTAATTTTTTGCAATATGTATCTGAGCCACTGCTTTCTTATTAAAAGAAAAAAAAACAGTCTAATTTAAATTATGATCCTCAGTTACGATGTCAACTATTTTATTTTAACTAGCAGACAGGTTAAAGCTTTGTAATTCAGAACTATTGAAATATTATTTATAATTTCAACAATTTTTTGAGACAAGGTAATATTTATTAAATAAATCAATTTTATATCCAAATCCGTCTCAACACTTTATTTATTCATTTATCTTATAAATTATATATAATTTATATAACATATTATATGGTGTGGTGTTTTATACTGTTGATAGTCTTATAGAAAAAATAAATGTGAATGGTTTTAAAATTTAAATAAAGAGGTTTGAACTTTAAATAAAGAAAATGACCTGGGCAGAATAGCCTGCAAATAGAAAATATAAATTAATGTGAGAAGGATTTTTGTATTGAAGATGTCCCTGAAGATGGCTAGAAAAGCCGAAACGTTGGACAAATGAATAAATAAAGTGTTGAGACTGATTTGGATATAAAATTGATTTATTTAATAAATATTATTTGTATTTACACATTGGATTAATGATTAAATTAATTATTTTTTATATGTAATAGGTGTAAAGCATATGAATAACAGTTTATAATAAAAATAAATGGCACTGTAATAATATATAATAAAAGGTAGGCTCGATAAAAAACATGAAATGCTATAAAACGGACCTAAATATATAAATTAGAACCGGAGGTACAAATGAAACATTTGAAAAGAATTTTCTTTAATTGAAAATAATAATTCATCATAATATAAGTGATAGGGACACTAAGCCAAAATGGTTTTAATATGAGTTGCAACAACAGACATTCAACTTTCACAATTCATAGTTACACAGGATTTGGATAAAATGCAGAGGAATTATGAACGATTAAATGGTCAATATACATCGCAAGACTAACAAACTCTCCAAATAAATAAAGTTTAAAAATTTTTCAATATTAATTTCTTTGAAAAATAGTATTTAAGGGTTTCAGACGGCACTAAAACAATTATTTTTCCCATAATAATAGTCTTCTTTATTTGACGCCTAATAAACTTGTTATACATATTTTTTTCGATATAAAATCATTTAATGGAATCATTAATATTTTTTCAGAATGAAAGAAATCGATTGGTATGTAGTAATCGTTATGGACTAGGCGCCAAAAAGGTTTAATTTTATTAACTTTTTTTAGTGGAGAAATTAAGGATTTCAGTAGCTTTCAACCTTTCCATGAGGACATTTTAAAAAAAATTATCATGGTCTAATAGTTGAAACGTTTATTGTGTGGAAATATTGGAACCAATCCCTTTCATGTTTAAAGATGAACGGACATAAAGTTAGAAATACGCCCACTGCATTTAACAGCAGATAAATGTTTGACCTCGAACAGAATATTTGTTACAAAGCATTGGGCTGATTAGGTATTGTTATTAACAGCATGCATTCACTACCATGATTTGCATATCAAAAAGTTATTAAATAACTGGGGACGTAAACATTTATTTGGCTTTTTTTTTAATCATGTAAAAATATTGTTTCCATGAATATTCAGTCAATAGTTCAACGAATTTTTGTTCTAATAATGTCTAATTTCAATCATAAACATGTGTGTAAAAAATATTTCAAAAATATCTGTAGATAATTTAGTTGGTTCAATGTCAATCTCATTATTCATTAACGAATGATTTGTTTTGTTTACCAGATGCAGAAAAACAACTTGTTGACGGTTTTTAATTCAATGTCAAATGTGCAATTAATTGTCTAGCCACTCTAAGCTGGACATCTATAAGCAGAAAAAATTAAAAACGACGAGAACTGCCTATTACCCAAACTACTAAACGAATTTTCAAATAATGTAACTAGTAAATATCTATTTGTTCTAAAAAATAATTTACAAAACAAATAATAATCATAGCTATTTTTTCCCCAAAAAGAATAAACAATAAAGAATTTAAATGTGAATAAAGAAGATGTAAAAGTCTCCCGCTTGAATTTATAATATATAGGGGAATAAGAGGAGGAGATTGGGAACAATGAAATAATTCTTAAATCTGAAGACGCCTTATTTTCCATAAACATTTTTTTAGCACCAATATATTTTCCAAAACAACGATAATTGAACATTTTTTGGGCAGATGAACGTGAATATTCTATTAGGGATCAACTTGAAGCCTCCATTAATTCACCATAAAGTAGTTAATAATGAATAATTTCATATGGAGGGAAAGGGAGACTCAGTGGTAAAGGACAGCGCTACTAACTCGGAGGACGCGGATTCAAATCCGGCTGTGGCAGATAATTTTCTGTTTTACTCTAGCTCTGAGTCAGCCCACCGGGGTCCACCCAGCCTAATTAATAATTACCCCTAATTGGGCAAAAATCTGGCAGTCGAGATTGATTCCGATCCAATCACCTCCTAGCCCAATCATTGCTCTAGTAATAGTACTTACTTAGAAAGTACTGCACTCCTGACCCTATGGGATATAGTGGTACAAATTTTTTTTTTTATTAATTTTTCAGGAATAATAATTTTCGTGATATTTGCCTAAGTACATACCCAATATGTTGTCCCTGTTTCTTTTGAAAAAAAATATATTTGTTTGAAAAACTATTTCTAGGAATATTTATAAAATTTACACTAAACATTGATATAAAGAGTTAATATTAGGGTTATTATATTATGTTAGGGTTTTTATAGTAGGATTATGAAATTATAATATATCACTGTCTTCACCAACAAATACGTAATTTTGATGGGAGTGTACAGAAACAAAATAACAAAGGCCGAAAATTTAACTGCTTAATCTTTTACTTATTAAAAAATTAAAAATTAATATCTATTATGGTTATGGGATTCTAGAAATTTACATGAATGCCTTGCAATATATTGTTTTTTTTTACTAAGCCTTTCCATCACGGTCATTTCTGTCGTACGGAGGAAGGAGGTCACCTTAGAGTACTCCGTATTCTATATATCAGGAGTTATTGATTAATTTTGTTTTAAAATTAGTTATTAGAGTGCTTCCAATGAGTAGTTTCCATACATGTCTGTAACACTCCATTATAACTGAGATCAAATTTATTAAATGTATTATAACGTACAGTTGTGAATAGCAATAAATAAATAAATAAATAATGAAAAAAAAAATTAGTTAATTTCACAGTGCGAAGTTATGCCACCCTTTTTACGTTATTTTATGTATTTTCAGTGAAGTACTGACTATTTGGAACCAAAATACAATTTTTTTTTCGTGGCATTAAAAAAACAATATTGATAAAAGAAAATATATACAAATAAAAAGCAGGCAATTTTTGTTTGAAAAGAATTACATTTTTCAGATTATAAATATTTATGTGCTTGGTTTTTTATATTATGATGGAATTGAAAACAAACAAAAAAAAAACAATAAGTTTCCAGAAATTTAAGTTTTTGTTGTTAAAATGGAGTTCAAATTACCGGAGCGTATTTCGCATTGAATGAAGAGGTTTTAGAATATCAAATTAATAAAATGAACTAATGAACCTAAAATGGGTGAAAACGGGCGGTCTAATCTTGTCATACTCGATGAACTGAGAGTTCACGAAGAATACAAATTTTTAAAAGTAGCCATAACCACATAAATTGTGTGCTGCCACATAACATTTAGCACTTTTTGTCATATTTACTGGCAAGCCATCTTTCTGAAAGAAAGCCTATGGAATAATTTGTGAAATATTCTTTATGGATGAAGATTTTTTGAATCCAAATGGACAGCCACATCTCTATGTCATAAAAAATATTTTTAAAATGTCTTTATGAACATACCGATCTTCAAAAACCTGATTTATTAAACGGGAAGTTGTGAAAAAATCATTAATAAACTTAGGTCGTGTCCTAACTTGAAGAGAGTTTCACGAACGGTGATGGTCGAATGAAACTTAATAAAATTGAGTGTCCTAATTGAACTTCAAATGTTCGTTTAGGGCACTCAATAATTTTTCGTATTTTTGTTTTTTTTTCAAAACGTTCCTGCTACCCTTGTCCTGTTAGATCCCGGCATAACCACTTACATATATCTACAAACATTCCGCTCTATCCTTAATACTTAAAGTTTTTTTTAGTAATTGCATTCAAATACGAGTTATTGCACCACAACTCACCTGCGTCAATATGCACCGACCGAGAAATCGAATTTGCTTATATTAATCGTGAACAAATGCCCAAGTAAATAAATAGTTCATTAGCTGAACCAATATGGAATGTTAACAAATGACAATTCAAAATTGGTATATAAGAACTAAGATTCACTCGATTCTTCAATATCACCACAAACCTTCCAAAATGTCGAAGCTGGTTCTCTTCCTTTTCCTTGGTGTCTGCGTTATGGCAGTACACATGGAGGCTGTCAGTAAGTACTACATTAAAATAATATTAATAATTTTAATTTACTTTAAAATAAATCATTCTAACTGATACAGGCAATGAAGTTAGTGAAGATGTCACTGATGAAGATTTGGAGATACTCCTTGACTCATTTGAACCAGAATTGAAAAAGCAATGTAAGTACGCAATTTATTACGTTTGACTTGAAATATGTAATTAACGAGTTTCTATTTGTAGACTTAAAATAACCCTCCCTCTTTCTTAACACACTTTCACTATTATACTTAGTTTTCGTTTCTCTTTGCAATGTTAATATTTAATATTTATGTAAGAGTTTTTGTTATAATTGTGATACTTTTTTCAACCAGTTTTGGAGGAAGATCCTAGGATTAACTGGAAGAAAATCTGGAGCAAAGCTAAGCCCATCTTGAAGAAAATTGGGCAAGTCGCTAAGCCCATCGCCATCGAAGCAGGGAAAGCCGCCGCTGGAGCTGCTGCCGGTGCTCTTGTTGGTTAATAACTAATTATTATGATATATATATATATATAAATCATGTTATGTTTTCAATAAATAATATATTTAAGTAAATCCTATTCCTTGGAATATTTATTATTTTCTTCAATATCCATACCCTAATGTGTTTCAATATATTTACTTTCTTCTTGCCAAATAAGGATTATTGATCACATAGGTCTTTGCGGGATGGGCTGTATATGTGAATCTAATGTACTAGCTACCCTTATGATTCGGTTGCAATTATTTTTGTTCTTGTTGTTAATACTACATACTGCCGTATTTATTTTTACATCTTCTATTTTTTTACAATATTCCATAACTTTTGATTACATTATTATCTTAATTTTAGAATGCAATATATTCAAACGATTAGATAACAGATAACAACTGTATTGTTAAATCATACATTGCTATATGATCTAGTGTTGAAAATGTTTCAAAATATTTTTATTGTAAAATAGTATATTATATCATATACTTCAAACATTAGTAATAGGACTAAAAGAAATTATTCACACAATAATTACAGAGATTTATAAATTAAATAATACTAAATTAATTAATATAAAAATATATGCATTATAAAAAATATATAAATAAAAAAAAACTAAAGAAAATGATAATTAAACAATAATAAAACGATCTTTAACATATTCATTCATGATCATTGGTTTAACATAATGCGTCTAAAATGGAAAAACTTAAGTTAAATGGAAAAATATTTTCTTCTTTTACCATGTTAAAAAGATACAACATATAACATGGCTGAGAGTCTGTTACTAGGTAGGGATGGGATATCGAAAGAAAAATATCGATATTGATATCGATA
>NW_027108688.1:67056-73901 GCF_000696795.3 Halyomorpha halys | reverse complement strand
AAATTATTGAAACAATATATCGATCCTTTGATAATACAATATCGGAATACTTTTACTAACGTTAGAAATAAATAATTATAAAAATGTCAAATATCGAAATGAATATGATGAATAATCAATATTAAATATCGAAATACTATTATTAAGCTTGAATATTTTCTTTAACAAAGTATCGATATTTGGATTAAATAACATATCTTTGCGGAAATATATGCGGAATATCTTTGCCATATTATATTTTGGTACGAATATTTCCTCCTGAATATAAGATTAAAGATATATTACATTATTTTTTTATTTTTTTAAACCGATATTTCGATATTATTGAAGGAGAATATCGATATTCCGATATTATCGGTTACTCGATATCGATTTCAAAATATCGGGTATCGGAGACAAAATATCGATATTTCGATAATATCGATATCGATATCCCATCCCTATTACTAGGTTGGTTAAATGGAGGATGACGTCACGCAACATACCAGCTAAACTTTTCACTATTCTATTTGTTGTATTAGGTCACTTCCTCGTATTTTGTGTTCTGATTGTGTTAGTATTGTTGATGATAGTTTGTGTCATTGTGTCATGATAATGATAGTTGTCAATTATCTCATCTTGAATCTCTTCCTTACAATTTACAAGATCAACAATACACTCAGTAGCCAAACTTTTATACAATTTGCACTTTTCTCTCAATTTAGGCACGTTGTAATAAGAATTAAACAATAGTAACGTGAAGTTTTGGAAGGATTGGTTATAAAACAAGTTGCTCAAAAAATCGGCTCAAAAAGCTCGGAGCTCTTATGCATTTAACATGAATTTAAATACCTATAATACCCCTAATATTTGTATTGAGAAAAGAGAATTCCGAACCGAACTTCTGCTTGCAATAGTGAAAGTATGAGCAGGATGTTTCCGGCGCCTCTTTCTCAAACACCTTTCTGGTATTAAATGCCAGTGGAGGATGAGCGAGATCGCTTACCGCAGACGCCCAGGATTTGAGTGGAGAATCTGGCTATTGCCAGAACTCCAAATTCATTTTTTGCAATAGTTATTGTTTATTATATCTAGTAGGAATAAAGTATATGAATAACAGTTCATAATAAAAATAAATGGCATTGTAATAATATATAATGAAAGGTTCAAGTACTACCTACCTACTTGAGGTAGTTTTTTATACATATCAGTAATAAGATTTTATACATATTTTTTCAGATATAAAATCATTTAATGGAATCAGTAATATTTTTTTTCTTTTTCTTCAGAATAAAAGAAATCGATTGGTATGTTGTAATCGATATGGACTAGGTGCCAAAAAGGTTTAATTTTATTAACTTTTATTTAGTGAAAAAATTAAGGATTTCACGAGCTTTCAACCAAGGAATTCAAGCTTCCATGATGACATGGAATATCTAAAAAAAATAGCGTGGTATAATATTTGAAACGTTTATTGTGTAACCAATCCCTTCCATGTTTATAGATAAACGGACAAAATGGAAGAAATAGGTACACTGCATTGACCAGCAGATATATGTTTGACCTTGAACAGAATATTAGTTAAAAAGCATGGGGCTGATTACGTATTGTTATTAACAGCATAAATTCACTACTATGATTTGCATATCAAAAGAGTTATTAAATAACTGAAGTATGTAAAAATTTATTTGCTCTGTTTTAGAATTATGTAAAAATATTGTTTCCATGAAAGTTCAGCCTGTAGTTCAACTAATTTCTGTCCAAATAATGTCTAGTATCAATCATAAACATATGTGAATAAAATATTTCTAAGAAAATTTAGTTTGTTCACTGTCAATCTCATTATTCACTAACGAATTATTTGTTTTGTTTATCAGTTGCAGAAAAACAACTTGTTAACAGTTTTTAATATCATGTCAAATGTGCAATTAATTGTCAAGCCACTCTAAACTTGGCATCTAAAAGCAGAAAAAACTTAAAAATAACGAGAAACGCATATTACCCAAATTACTTAACGAATTTTGAAATAATGTAACTAGTAAATATTTATTTGTTCTAAAAATAAATATGTTCAATATTAGTTGAACATATTTATTTTTAGAACAAATAAATATTGAACATATTTATTTGTTCTAAAAAATAATTTACAAAAGAAATAATAACCATATCTATTTTTTCCCAAAAAGAATAAACAATAAACAATTTAAATGTGAAAAAAGGAAAGAAGTAGATGTAAAAGTATCCCGCTTGAATTTATGCTAAATTGGGAATAACAGGAGTAGATTTGGAAGAAAGAAATAATCCTTAAACCTGAAAACCATACTAAACAATTTAAGAGCATTTGGAATTATTGCATTCAGTAATTAATTAATAAACTATTTTTTAAATGAAAATCAAATGTAATTTGTGACAATTGAAGGGAAAAATCTGATGTGACCACATCACTTTTACTTAACCATCCTACAGAAGTCCCCAAGTTTTGTGTAGATTAGGTTTATTTTGAAGTTACAGCCTGGCTATTTTTGAAGAAGAATATAGACCAGGGAAGGTGAAATTATGCAAACAACTAACAATTTTTATTCTTCTCTTCTTATTAAAATTAAGACCTTCCTGATATTAACTGATATCAAATTATACATTGACATTTTTAACAGTTTAATCAAAATTTTTTGGGCCGCTTTTGAGGAAATCGAGAAAAAAAAATCTACATCATTGAGTTGTTCAAGACACTAGATTTTATCGAAAAAACTGTCACTCGGCCTTAAATAAGTAGTTTCAGTTTCGTACGACTTTTAGTTTTTGAGCTTGACTGTTCAAACACGGACATACAGGCACACAAACCATAGTCATTGATTTGGTTTATTTTGTTTACGCTAAACTATGGAGACTTTCCATCTATTTATTTATTTCCGTCGAAAACTGGAATTCGAATTTTTTCAAGGTCTTAATACTAACCCGTACTGTATATTTCTTACATAGGTTAGTAAAACTAAAGGAACAATATTAAGGCGCGTTTCCACGGCTTGATGCTATCGTATCGTATTAAACAGATTTTTAGCTGTTCGGGAAGCTTAGTGGTTAACATCAATATTTTTCCAAAATGAATGAAATTTATTTTTTTAAAAATGAGAAATCTGTACTTTAAAATTGATAAAAGCTTTTAGGAAAATTAATCTTTAATACAGATGAGCTCGTTTCTCTAAAATGTCGCTAAAAATAATGAAGACTTTTTCACCTGAGTCAGAAAGAATTTGTCTTGAGACAAATTTACTAATAATCATTCTACTAAAAGCATCTAACCTCTTTGTCTATGACGTTAAAAAAAAAAGTGAAATATTGGGGTTTAGGTTTAGTAACAGGAAAGAAATTAATGAATACAGAAATACAATTTATTTATTAGTTCTTCATTGGATTTTTAATAAGAGAATTAAGAACTGAACATCACATTTTTCAATTTAAAAATAATTTTTTAGAACAAAAACCATTTGTTCGGAACATTCATTAAAGTGATATTTGATATTTACATTGCATTTGAACAGAAAATCAGGTAGAAACAATTGCCCAATTAGGTTTTACAATTAACAATGCATTAGCTTCATGACAATAGATTGTTAATGATTTCGCACGGTTTTACGAATGATGTTTGTTCAGTGAACTGATAATGAATCTTTTTTTACTGGTCAATAATAGAGTCTGCGGAATAAAAATACCAAGCCGTAGGTGATATTCATGATGGCGAACTGCGTCGTACAGCGATTTTATAATTTATTATATACGAAAAGTAATAAAATATTTCAAATAATATCTCATATAAGGATGATAAAAAATGTATCCATATAATTTTGTTTCTGGTATTGATGTAAATTAACAGATAGAAAGCAATTAAGAGATTTTGCTCTGGTTTACAAAATATTGGTTAATTTAAAAAAAAAAAGGCAATTATTCCGTAAATTTCGAGTTGGTTTATTCTCGTCATGGATTTTACCATATAACTTTTTTTTTTAAATCATATTGTTGTTGATTAAATTAATTATCTTTCATGCAGTTTACTTCCCTAATGTTATAATATTTCATAAAATATAGTAAATTATAGAAAACTTTAAAATACATATGTATTTTAGTATGAGGAATAACAAATAAAAATAAACCCTAGGTATAGAAATAAAATCAATATTTGGAAGATCGATAGTTGACCATGTGTAATAATAGAAAAGGAAGATGGTCTGTATCTTATGTATCTGTAAGGAAGTGTTTGTATCTGTTTTAGCCCTGATGAAGCAAAGTGGGGCGAAACGTTAGCTCATAATAAATAGTTTCACGACTATTTGAGTTTTCGTTGACCGCGCTCAGACCATCTTCCTTTTCTAAAATCACTATTGGTTTGGATCTCTTATATTGGAATATTTATTTTTTATTTAGCATAATATTTTTTAAATTTAATATACGTATTAACACCATGAAATCACTCTTGTTTAACTGGAATCTGTTCTTCATTTCTAAAACTGGAGGGGGAAGATTAAAACACTTGAAATAACACATATAACATAAGGAACAAATAAATATAGACAGAAAAAAATATATATAAACTCTATATATTAATAAAATATTGTAGACACTGTTAGAAAATAAACTACTAAATACAGGGTAAACAAAAAATAAAAATCTCATACTGCTAAAATAGCTCATTCGTATAAATGTGCCCCCATTAATTTATTCCTAAAAATTCTAAGAAGGGCTACAATGGATGGGGGATAACAAGTATTACAATTACTCCATTTTTTTAAAGGATGAACTTGAATGAATGAAGTGGTAGAGTCACAGAGCATGTGAGAACTGTTCTGATGAAGTAAGCCTTAGAAGAAGGCCAAAGGGTAGATGAAGAAGTCCTGGCAGATCGCAGGAAAAATATGGGACTTAGAGATAAAACAAGTCAAATATCGCACTAAGCACATGTCAAATAAAAAGAAGCTGACGTTTGTCACAGCAGTTAAGTGACAGAGCCTCGTCTCTTTCTCTGAATCACATGATGACTCCAGAAGTCCAGTTCAGGAAACCTGTCTCAACCAAAGTTCTCATATAAATTTGAAGAATCACTCAAGCTGATTAAAAATTATTGATTATAGATTATTAATTATTGATGTTGAACCGGTTCAGACTGGATAGCATTTATAAGAATTTAGTTACTCCTTCATCTAGGTCCTGGTGAGGGTGAATAACATACAAGGTGAAACAAGACGTTCCCTATATTATTTACACGCAGTTCTAATTTTCATATCCATTGCAGTCTTTTTATATGGCCATAATAATTTGATATTGCTTTAAATAACTAGAAGGGAAGATTATTAGTTCATGATTCTCTAGATTAAACAGAGTTACAGTTGAAATTTACATGAAAGTATTCCAGTCAAAATTGAATTCACAGAATTACCATATTGGAGTATAAGTTGAGATAAAAAACATTGAAAACAAAAATTAACAAATTAAATTAAATATTTGACTATACGCCAATGAAAATAATACATTAAATTGAGATAAATTTTAAATTAATGTAAGGATCTACATGTAAGGATTTCACTTAGTAGGGGATGCTGTAATATTAAAAGTTGATGAGAAGTGGAAATGAAAGAACAGGGAGTAGATGGGAGAATAATGTCGTCTGTGATGTCTGGGACCTCTTGAATTCCCACATCTTGTGAGCGACGCCATAATATTGTGTGATTTGGTAAATACTTCTTGAGATGACCAAGGGTTCCATCGGTCTATTGTGCAAAGACGTAGTAGTAGTAATGTATTGCTATGTTTCCGGCTAGATAGGTTTCTACGGCTGAGGGTATCTATATCTATCGGTTCCTAATGGGAACTGACCAAGAAATTCTAAGTCTTAGAAATGTATTTCTTATATATTTAGACTAAGAACTAGATACCACAGACCCCTTTGCTATGGTATGCTAGTTATACTTGTTTATAATTACTCATAGAATAATAGAATGTCCTTTCCAATAGTCTTGTCCACAAGAGTGTTCACAAATTACTAAGCTATGCTAATCAGGTGGCATACCGGAATTCTAAACTATAAACTCAAGTAGAATCAGCATTATGTTACATTAATTTATAAATAAATTACAAAATAATAGAAACAAAATATACTACTAGCATATATGTTTATCTGTAAAAAAATTCACGCCAATTTTTAATTTTGGGCTGTTTTTAAAATATTGCTTGATTTAACTATCTTAAAGTCTCCACTTTCCGTCGCTACCTGAGGGTCTTTCTTAGTGGGGTGTGTCCGCCTGGGAAGGATTGCAATAAAATATTTTTGTGCTATGATCTCCATTTGTGAGAATGTGACATGTCGCAAATCGATCAGCCTACTGGCTATAATTGACAGTTGAAAAGTCAGATAAGTAAGACTACCAAGGAGGGCGGGAAAGGAGAGTTTTACGCCGTATTACAATTTTAGGCGCTTTTTAAATATTGCTCGAAACATGATAAATGCCCGTCGCTTCCTCCGTTAGCACTTTTTTCCCTCCTCGATCCAATAATCCCCTGGCGTTAGCTACATGATTTTGACTACCTTGATTGGACCCTGCAACGAACCTTACAATGTCACAAGGTAATCCAAGGCAGTAGTATGGTAGTATACACTTTTCATTTCTATTATGGATTTGTATGTGTTGTATACATTTAATAACAAAGGAGGTTACGAAAAAAAAAATAATAAATTACCACTGCCGGCCAGCGGTTCCTGGGCCAATATTGTAACCCCCACCTTCAGCGTATCCAACCCAACCATTTATGATGCATATGGCAAAGGAAGGGCACCAGTTACATGTTTATATACTTAGGTATATATTATTATTGTTATA
>NW_027108688.1:58650-65856 GCF_000696795.3 Halyomorpha halys | reverse complement strand
GTCCTCTAGAGTCTAAAGTCGTTACATTCACACCTAACCAGTGGAACGTCCCTCCCCGTTCCAATAATCCACTGGCGTTAGCTGCATGATTTTGACTACTTTGATTGGACCCTGCAACGAACCTTACAATGTCACAAGGCAATCCAAGGCAGTAGTATGCTAGTATACACTTGTCATTTTATTATGCATTTGCATATATGTATTGTATAAATTTAATAATAAAGGGTTAGGCCGGGAAGGATTATGTCAGTGAAAAAAATCACGTCATTTTTCAATTTATGCTTTTTGAAATATTAATCGATTTAACTATCTTAAAGTCTAAGCAAATATTTAAAACGTGATATAGGACCGTCGCTCATGGGGTTTTGAGTGGGGCGGATCCGGCCGGTAAGGATTTCCTTAAATTGTCTTTTGATAATAAATAAACATACAAGAGTATCTTTGTAATAAAACTAATAACATAAGGTAAACAGTATTTTTATTGTTATATATACATTGTTAATACATTTGTATAAAACAAATATTGGAGAATAATCCTGATGCTAAAGATTGGAAGTTGAAACTCCGAAACCTTGAAGATTATACGCAAAGGACAAATTGTGATGAAGAAGAAATAATAATAAAGAAAGTTTATTCACTATATGTTTAATATAACATTTAAAAACTTCCAAAAAATTACATTTGATAGATATACAACTATTATGTTTGCTAGCTGCATTCAGACCCATGTTATTCTACCTCACATGCGTCAATATCTTGTTTGTGTAATCTTACATATCAGAGTTAATCCTGCGTCTATTATTAGCTAACAAATGTCTAATTAAACTGTTCGTAAATAAAAGCCATAAGGAATGTTTACAATGATATTTGAATTGCAATTCCAATATGGGTATATAAGCCTAAGATTTCCTCGTAACTTCAGTAGGTATCTCCACTAACCACCCAACATGTCTAAGCTGGTTCTCTTTCTCTTCCTTGGTGTCTGCGTCATGGCAGTGCACATGGAGGCTGTTAGTAAGTACTAGATAGAAATTATAAAACTTTTTTTTTTTTATTTTTAAATTTATTAGTTTAAAAAAATCTTAAAATTATTGTATTAATAAACAAATTATTCTGACTGATTCAGACGACGAAGGCAGCGACAATATCAGCGATGCAGAATTGGAGGCACTCGTGAACTCAGTCGAATCAAAATTGAAAGAAGAACGTAAGTATGATTTCTATACGTAATATGTGATTTGTTTATTTAAAATAACCTTCTCTTTCTTGTTTCTTTTTATTTTATTTTCAATTATGTTATATTCACTATAATAAATGAATACTATTCCATCAGTTTTGGCTGAAGACCCCAGGATCAACTTTAAGAAAATTTGGAACAAAGCTAAGCCCATCTTGAAGGAAATCGGGAAGGTCGCTAAGCCTATCGTTACTGAAGCTGCAAAAGCCGCTGCTGCAGCTGCTGCGGGTGGTTATGTTAAAGGAGGAAAATAAGTAATTACTAAAATTAATTGTATACAAAATCATTTTATGTGCCAAATAAATAATATGTTTCAATAAATTCCTTTTTCTACAAATATTGATTTTTTTTTTCAAGACCCATATACATAGTGTAAAAGAGAGTGAACAAAATGTGTAGAAAAAATTGCATAAACAGCATGTTATACTTGTAAAACAATTGTTTTTAAACTTATAACATATATAGGTAATGTATAAATAATTGTGGGTGGGTAGTTTATTGGTAAGGCACTGTGCTAAAAACTCTTAAGACTCGGGTCAAAATCCGGCTGTAGCATAATTTTCTGTTTCACTGTAGTTGTTGTTGTTGTTGATTGTTGATTAAAGGCGTAAAACCCGCTGGTCAACGCCTATGGAATGATAAAAGTAAAAAAAATAATAATAAATAATAATAAAAAAATAAAATAAGTAAAAAAAATAAAAATCGAAGAAGAGTTATAATTTATAAAGAAGGCGATGTGCTTTTAAAATTCTAACTCTCGTGTAATTTTAGCTTCCTCATCTCCGAGAGCTTCGGATAAATTTGGAGTCAGTCCTATCCTATTTATTGTTGGCAAATAGTGAGTACACTCTTCAAAAATATGTCTAATCGTAAGAATGGACTGACAATATTTGCACGTTGGAGGTAATAGTTTTCTGATCAGGTGAGAGTGCGTGAGGAGAGTATGATCTATTCTCAAGCGGGCCAGAGCAACCTCCTCCATGCGGCTGTTGCGGTAGGACGTCGACCATGGTTTTACTGATCGTTTTATTTCTTTTAATTTACTCGGAGAGCTTTCATCCCACTTGGCCTGCAATTTTTCTAATATTTGTAATTTAAGGGGTGTACTGAATTCTGATGGGGTAAGAAATGTGGTGCCTCGGCCAGGGAGCGTGAGTGCCTCTCTGGCAGCTTTGTCTGCGAGCTCGTTACCAACAATGCCAATGTGGCTTGGAGCCCATATGAAAATAATGGATTTACCTTGCTGTGATAATTTTAGAAGAAAAGATTGAATTCTTATGATGAGTGGATGTTTGGGGTACATGTTTCTGAAACTTTTTAGAGAGCTTAACGAATCTGAGATTATTACAACTGTTAGTTTCACTGTAGTTATAGACTAGTGTATTCGGGAGCCCTCCAGGGTCCACCCAGCCTCATAAAGTGGGTACCCTTACTTGAGAAAAATATAGTGGTTGTGTGAATCACCAAATCACCTCCTTACACAACGGTTGGTTTATTAACAGTACTTCCCTGCAAAGCACTGTACCCCTAATTCTTCCTTGGTAGTAGTGGTACAGATTGAATATTTTTTAAATGTATAAATATCACTTATTGTATATTCCACGATGGCAATATATGTTTTTTAAACTTTTTTTATTGTTAGTCTTAATTTTTATTTTTATTATTTTACTAATTCTTTAAATGTATTTTCATTTTTAACCAAATACATTTCTTTCCAATAACATCAATTTCATCTGCAAGATAAATAGCTATGTATACTTAGAAGTAACAAATTTGTTTTTAATTATTTTTTTTTTAATTTTTCAATTTTGTCAAATCTCTTAATATATTCTCTCTCTTAACCAAATACATTTTCCCCTATAAAAATAATATGATATAATAATCAAATATAACAAATAAATACAATAAACATAACAATATATTTATCTACAAGATATATTTAATATAGTACTGATAAACAAGTATTAACGTACAACAAAACATAACCCATAAGAAAAAACTGCATCATCTCTCTAATATTTATACTGCAGAACTGAATTCCATAGCATCCGCCCTTTACTTTAGCATGTCAAATATACAAAATGACAATATAGCAATAATATCAGACTCAATTAGCGCTCTTCAAGGACTAGATATAATGTATTCGGTTCACCCTCTCATTAGACGAATTCATGAATACTTAATAATGTTAAAACAAATAGGGAAATCATTCTACTTCGTCTGGGCTCCCGGACATGTTGATTTTACAGGAAATGAGATGAGCTATCTTAACTGCACATGAATTTGCTCGCCATGAAGTCCGCCCAGTACGTTAAAATATATAATTTTTTTTTTGCCGCGCAAAAAACCAAGTCACAATTATTGTTTTGGCATGACGTCATTTGACGTAAACATACGCGAGGCTTTACTACTCAGTGCAAATGTTATTTTAATTTATAATACTACTATAAATACTCCACAAAACCAAGTGCCAAAAGATTTCAAACTAGAAAGATTTGGTTAGTGCTGGCTAGGAAGGATCAAAAATTATTATTGAATCCAATTAATAGATCATCTCGATGTTCGAAGATCACTTCAATGTAAGAAGAATGCAAGATACAACTTGTAAGTTCATGTTAGAGGTTATATTTATTTCGAAAGACTATTTAATGTAAAACCAGGCTGCATAATAAGACATGCAGCCGTACGCGCTCTTATTTATTAACTCACAACCTTAAATAAGAACAGTATCATGAAAAGAGTTGGAAACTAAGCATCAGTAATTCATATAGTATTTTTTTTTTTTTAATATTACTTGGGGTGAGTTAACAACAAACGTAAAAAATAAAACCTGTTCAAAATCAATACATATTAAATCTTCCTTAGAAGCTGTGACCACAAGACATTCAAGCTTGGATCCATCACAATTTACAATAGTTATATTCAACCATATCGTAAATTTAGAGCCAATGATATCCAAGCAATAGTATACCAACTTCCAATACCTGATATCCTGAGTCGAGGATCTAAATGGGCACAATATATTGTGGTGCTCCCGTCTGTCCGACCATGAAAATAAAGTTTTTAATTGATAAATAAAATAAAGAGTGTAAAGGACACTATACGAAAGCGATTACTGCTTAATTATTTCAAAGTTTGACGATAATACCAATTCCAAATTATATGAAATTTCTAGGTGATTTTTTAGCCGAACTAACTTGGAAAAGTTTTCATCCTCGATAGAAATAGAAATACAGAAACAAACGATGAGAAAAAAAAAAAAAACTATTTCTAATAATCTAAGCATGCTCAATACTAATAAAAAATGCATTCCATACCAGAATAATGATATAATACACCTAGGTCAGTTTACAAATGAATAAGATCTGAAGGCTAAACATTATATAAAATCAAACGTTTCATTCCAAGAATTTTTTTAAAAATTATTTTATGGCACCGACCACTTCGGGGTCATTATTGCCTTAATTTCCTAAGATTTTATTAGACATTATTGTCTTAATATCCGAAATTTTTAATAATCCTTATTGCCTTAATTTCCGAATTTCATCTTCACATCCGAATTGAAATAACCTGTGGTAAAATTTTATGGTGAAGTTATGAATGATTCAGAAATTCTATAAGTTTATCTACAGTCTGTTTGTTATCCTGCAAAATTGAATGGAAATCAGCTAGTAATTCAAAGATTTGATGGAGTCGTAAGCTTGGCATTTGGTTAAGATTTATTTTACGAAAAGTCGCTGTAAGCTCTCAAGTCTGGCATACAGGTGGAGAATCGCGGGCCATAAGGTAACCGTGGGTTAGAGGCGTGTGGTCTATTCGAAGGCCTGTCAAAACCACCAGGAAAGGTCAAAATCATTCCAAAAACAAATCAAAATCAATTCAGGAAACATACATTTTTCTAACATTTCCAGTTAAAGTTTTTATGTCCGCGTTTTATTGTCATAAATACATTTATTGAACTAAGTGTTAGCTATCGATGGGAAATCTCGTAAACTTGTAATTTATGATTTTTTATTGAAAGATCCTAATTTTTGTAATGGGTCTTTATTACTTGAATTTGTGAGGGCCGGTCCAAAACCCTTTGTAATATTCCTCACCATTCACTGTGAAACTGACATTTTTACAATTGTTACATAATTTCTATGTCTTTTCAAAAACGATATCATTAGTTCATACTTGCGTCAGTATAATTGTTTATGTTTCTCCTTTTGTCCTAAAAATAAAATTGACTTGTATAATTGACTAACAAATACCCAAATAAACAGTTCATTAGCTAATCCAATCCAAATATTGACAGAATCATTTACATTACCATTCCAATATGAGTATATAAGGCCTGAGATTGCTCTGTCTATTCAGTGTCACCACTTGAATCCAACATGTCTAAGCTGATTCTCTTACTTTTCCTTGGTGTCTGCGTCATGGCAGTGCACATGGCACCTGCCGGTAAGTATTAAAGTGAAATAAAAATAACATCAATGGACATATTAATTTAAATTTATTTTTAAAAAATTATTCTAATTGATACAGAAAACGAAGATGAAGAAAAAGACGTGGAAGCACTAGTAGACGCACTGGAACCTGTACTGAAAGAACAGAGTAAGTTTCATTTTTAGAATTAGTGTTGATTCCTTTCGGCTTAAAATGTTAATATCAATGCCTTATTATTATATATACGTAAATTATACCTTAATTACTGCTTATAATTTAATTTATAATGATATTTCTTATTGTTGTGTATACTTAAAATTATAGATTGTGCTAGATAATCATTTAATCTCTCTATTCCATTTATTTTTGTCTTAATTCTGTTTAAATTTTCATTATAATATGATAAACTTTCCAGTTTTGGAGGATGATCCAAGGATTAACTGGAAAAAAGTATGGAAGAAGGCCAAGCCCATCTTAATCCAAGTTGGTCAAGTCGCCGCAGGAGCTGCAGCAGCTGCCGCTCTTGGTGGTTAAGGAATTAATATAAAATGTATCACATGAAAAATAATAACACTCAATAAATACTAAATAATTTTACTATAAATATTGTTTTTCTTATTCCTTCAACTTGATTTTTTTTTTCACTCTACTTCTTATGTATGTCAATGACTTATCTATGTCAATGAATTCCATATTTTAGATACAACATTGTATGATTTTGAATTACGTTGTAGTTTAAATTTCAGAAACTAATTAATAATTGGTTTTAAAGATAAATTAATTTAAGGACAATGTAGGTAATATATTACATTGAATAAAGGTAGAAAGAATATATGGATTAATTATAAATTGAAATGCCTTCATTTAACTAATAACGAACAATATTAAAGAAAATACCGACGAAAACTCGATTTTATCCCTTTTTTATACTACACGATAAATAAAAATAGCTCTGAAAATCTTTTTGTTATTTTACTTAAAAGAGTGAAATATTAGGAAAATATCTCTAAAAATCAAAAATAAATTATTCAGAAGTCTTATAAATTTATTTGTTTGCCAGCTATACGTCTTTTTGTGTATATGTTTAATATGTTTAAGTGAACTTTAATGAATTGATGGTTATATGCCAATTTAACTTTTTTTAATTTTTACGGGACAACTAAAATTACGAATTATCGAATTCAGTTTGAAACGATAATATATTACTTGAGAAAAAAAAGACAAGTAACGTAATATGAAAATCTTCGTAATGAGATGTTAATAGATGTAATGAATATAGCCTTTTATATGTGCAAAAATTGAAATTATACAAAATACAATATAAATATCCACATTTAAAGAAGGTAAAAAAAATATAGGTGCCAGTAGATTAAAATGTGGAGAAAATGGTCGGAATGGAATGTTTCTCGGCATAGGTAAATTATTCAAACACTGTTATACTTGCTATTAGTAAATATACAAATGTAAAATTAACCTGACTATTTATTATAGTACATTGGGCTCCAACAATTCCATGGCGTAGCAATAGGCTATAGCTA
>NW_027108688.1:54403-58544 GCF_000696795.3 Halyomorpha halys | reverse complement strand
TACATTTCATGTATTATATATGTGAAGTACTAATTTTTATTTTAATGAAGGGTACAAAAAAAAGTTACTTTGGGGGTAGACGGGAAAGGGAAGTTTCCCTCGTATCATTTTTTGTTTCATGACCTCCTTAAGAGATTATAACGTCGTCATCATACAGCTTTCAGTACTCGTTGTATGTAAATGTTTTGAAGGTATGATAAGGTTGTCCCAGGCTGGAGATGTTTCGTCCAGAATCCTCTGAAGAACCCCTGCATCAAATTTTACCTCTTATTTATTTTACTTCTTCAACATTAATCTTCATTACTATCAATAGCTAAAATTTCTATAGACTCCAAATCATTAACCAGTTTTAACTAGAAATGTTTTCTTTGGCCATCCTCCTACGACTATGTTTTAAATAATACAATATATTTTTTTAATTTCAATTCATATAAATTCTCTGCAATTATTTTCAAATACAGTCCACTCTTAACAACCCAACCAGTATTTTATAGTGAAGTAACGCCTGACCTTAAATTGAAGGTACTCTTCATAAAGAAGAGGTGGCAATTTTAGTTTTAACTAAACTTATATTGTAGCTTGACATCTTTTGAAAGGCAATTGTACACGCTATTAGTAAATATTTTATAGGTAATATGAACCTAACTCTAAATATAGTAGATCGAGAATGGAATAAATCTTGAGAGATTTATAGGAGCTATGTGTTGTTCAAATCCTATAAAAATAGTAAAAAGACCTAAAAGTGACTAATTGATTACTTTTTTTTTTAATCCAATATAATCTGTTTTTTGTTTCAAAATCAAGTTACGACCTATCACAGTTTCATTAATACTTATAATTCTCCTTGGAAATGAATTTACCATTAATTAGATTAAAAGTATATATAATTCATTTCTTATTTTAAAAAAAATACATGAGCCGTATAATTTGCAGAACAAACCCTTAAAAACTTCCTGAATTCAACTTTTTACGTTATCAGCGAAACTGTTACATAATGTTATTTTTATGAAAATTAATCAATTTGATTCCAAGGTAAATTCATATAGACACAGAAAAATGCTTCGTTATTTCCTACGTCAGCTTACAGAAATGGGCTTGTCTCTATTAAGGGTTAATTTTTCTAAAAGCTTTTATCTGTTTTAGAAAACACCTCTTGTTTTCATACCAAAAAAAAAAACAATGAGGTTGGAGAGAAAAATAACCAGTCGCGAAAAGATCGGACAAGACCCGATCAATTACTTGCATAGTACCAGAAATGCGTTACTTATAACAGTAATAGCTATTTAGATATTTATTAATTTTTATATAATTTATTTTCTTATTTTAATAAAATAATAAGGGACATATTTAATGAATTTCGCTATAAAAAGTATAATATATATTATTTAAGAATAAAAAAATATATATTAAAAGTGGTATTGGAACTGAAGCCTAAATAGATGACCAGAAGGTAAAGAAAAAAATCTAGGACTCGAAATTTAAAACAAAATTACTTTTTTTTTGTTAAGATAATTATAAGGAAAACTACTTTCCAAAGTGTAATTTTTGGTACTTCTTCGACACAAAATTTAATACTTTTTATTTCTTCATCTATTACCTTTTCACCAGAATCCACCGTAACAGGCGAAAAAAGCCACCTAATTTGTAACTTTATTTACTGGAAGAATTTTATTTTAAAATTATTGGCGGAGTAACAAGGGTTTTATAGGATGCATTTTAAGCAACTGGCTCCTAAATTAATATTAGTTTACCCGTTGCATTATTTCAGAACTTGTTATGTATTTTGGAGAATATGCAAAACAAAGTGCAATATGCGTAACAAAACTTTGGGCAATATGTACACATTGAAGTACTTCTCCCTTTTCGTTTTTTAATCACGGTATTTTATGTACATAGATGACTGAATTTCAGGAGCGGTTTGAAAGTTAAATATAAAGTTGTCATTGAATCAAAATGCACCAACAAGTTGTTTTGCAGCAAGTACAAATAATAGAAATCATTGATTAATGATGTTGACGATAACCAGAGTAAATATTGAAGCAGGTTTGAAAGAAATATTCTATTGAAAGTAGCTGATCATTAAAATTTTACATTGTTTAGCAGCCTTATATTATGCAGATCTTTTAATGAATATCAACTATTATTCAAATGTCTTATCAACCAAATGTTTGTCAACACATATTATGTTTATCTGGAAATTTTAATGATATCTATGATTTGTAACCTGTTCAATTTAGTTTTATCTAGTTTCAATATTTTTTCCAATGCTCATTATTAAAAGGACGTGTTGAGTCCTAAAACATGGTTACAGAAGTTTTTACCTTCTCACATTTTTTATAGGTTGATCTCATAAATTCTTAAAAGAAATTTCAGAAAATTCTTTTTCTTAAGGGAATGTTGATATGAAGTGAAGTTGCTCACTAAAAAAAAACTGGGTTCGAATTCGGCTGCGTTAGATAATTATTTATTCTGTCACTGTCATCGTGAGTGAACTCTGTGGGTTAGGAGAGCCCTCAGGGGTCAACCCAGTCTCTTAAAGTAGATCCTCTTATTTGGAGATGAGAGTGATAACTTTTTTCTGTGACGGTCCCACAGATGAAAACCTGAACCCGCATCCATATTAGAATAGGATACCTAATAGATAGTATCTCTACATGAATAAATACCTTATCAGAAATTTGGATTTCAGAAAATATAAGGTCTATAGATTAGATAGACCATATCAATGATTCTCAAAAGTACTGGAAGAAGGGAGAGTTTGCTCGGCTGTCGACGATGTAAGGAGTCAAAGCCTATTCTAATACAACCCTCCCTGGATAATGTGTTCTACTATTAGCGCTCTAATTATCAAATGGAGAATCGAGCTACATTTTATAATTAGCTAAAACTATAGTTTCAATATCCTACCAATAGGTATATTGTAAAATAAACTACAATTACTTTAAAAGGAGAAGATACAGAGACTATAACATATTATATACAATACTATATGAAAACTTGTGTCCTAGAGTGTTCTCCGACAACTCTATTAAACTTCTCTTATAGAATCTAGCGCCAGGCTCAGAATGAGAATGCTCTTATCGCTAACATACTGGTGATATTTTCTGGAAAGTTAGAGGGTGGATATGAGTTGAAAACTAGAGGAAGGGGCTTAGGTCTATGTCGGTGGTTTCCTGGAATTATAACATAATAGCACTTCATAAATTATTAAAATGACGAACGAGGTATCTCATATTTTACGAAAATATATACGATTATCGATTAGATAGACCAAATAATTGATTCTCAAAAGGACTGGAAGAAGGGAGAGTTTGCTATTATAACATAATAGCACTTCATAAATTATTAAAATGACTAACGAGGTATCTCATATTTTCCTAAATGTACTGGAGAACAAAATTTTTCTTGGAATTGTCTATTCATTAAATTTTAAATGTACAATCCAACAGAAATTTTGGGCCTTTTATTCTACATTTCCTCCTGTTTTGAGTTTACCATGGTATCCGTCATCCGAAAAAGTATTAGAAACCGTTGTTACTCATTTAAAAAAGATATAAGATCAAATAAAAAATTCGAGTTACTCTTACTCCCTGTGGTATTGACATAATACGGTGATAAGCAGTATAGTGCAACATTTTTCAGCTCCTGCAGCATCTTAAATATCAGAGGCTGAATTAGGCGTCAGCAGTTGACAATAAACTGTTCATCTAATCTAATCAGGTCAAATATCTCGTAATGGCAATGCACAATAAAAATTGTTGATACGAGTAAGTAAATATAATAATAATACAGGGAAAATTAGAACATCAAAAATTTATTTTCTATCAGATAAACAATTTGTATATACTAAATAAAATTATACAATCCAGTCCTGAAACCTGGACGAATTATAAGGATAATACCATGTTATTAATAATTATACAGTCGAGTGCTTGCAGATTTAGCGCACTTAATCAGCCTCCACTGGCTTATTACCAGTGACGCAGTGAGAGGGCTGCGCTGGGATCTCGAGGAGCCTTACTCTACCAATCATGCGTGGGGATCCTTAGTATAGTCATAATTGTAAATATTGTATATAATTTATTTTACTTAGTTTGATTATATTCATTTTATTTATTTATTTTTCTTATTATATACATAT
>NW_027108688.1:22319-54323 GCF_000696795.3 Halyomorpha halys | reverse complement strand
TTTTGGTATGAAAGTATACAATTATTAATTATCATTATTACTCATTTCCCAAATTTGTGGCAGATTGTAATATTATCAATAAATAAAAATTTCCAAAGTAAAAAGCATTTAAAAAAAAATATTAGCTATAAAAAATCTTTCCAGTTATTTTTTTTAATTTCCACAAAATTATTAGATCTTTCACATTATATTATTTTTATATTTCACAATTAGGTAACTTGCCATTTTGCTCAGACTTAATTTATTTTAAATTAAAACTGAATTATATAATTCGTGATTTTTGTAATTTTCATTCTCATAGATGACCTTCAAGAATTTAAATTATAATTAATATTTTATACTGTATTTTTTAGTTACTTATCTTCGATTATTTAAAAAAATGTATTTCAAGCATATATATATTTATGTAGGACTTTTTTATAATTACATTACTACTTTTTCTCCTGTTACTATCACCTCTGTGGGTGAAAAAATAAAACCACTTTAATTGCTCAAGACACAAATTATCAGTGTACAAATATCGTGAGAATGACACTAAATACAGTTTAAGATGTTCTTAAGAACATCCAAGAGGTTTTTTTTATTTGAGACCCGATTTGATAAATTCGACTTTCTATTTTAATATTGCACCAAGTCATCTGTAAAGTGACTTGAAATATCAAATGATTGTTTTTTTTTCTAAAATATATATGATATGTATCATTATTGCCGTAATCAAATGAAAAAGTGCTTTGTAACCTGTTTTTAATATTTAAATGTATCGCCAAATATATTGAATGGGGGAATGGTATTTCTATAAACCCCACCTTGAGTTATATATGACTCCATTTTACCACGTGGTTTGAATGTTAACTTTCTGAGAAACCCCTGTATAATCTGTTATTTTTCATAATCAATAATGAATACATTCCATTTCTTTTACTTTATTTTTTAACTGATATCTACAATGTCATACAATTGGCTACTAAAAGTTCAATGTTGTAAAATATAAATCGCTTAGGCATTAATATTAATTATTATGTATTACTGTAAAGAATAACGTAATTTGAAATCAAAGGTAAGAGAAATAGGACTATGATTTTGTTAATTCAAGTTTTATTTATTTTTTTTATACTATACATTTTATAGCATTCTATAAAATGCTAAAAAGACAATTCAACTCTATAATTGCCTATCCACCAATAGCGGCAGCTGCTGCAGCTCCTGCGGCGACTTTCCCTACTTGGATTAAAATAGGCTTGGCCTTCTTCCATACTTTTTTCCAGTTAATCCTTGGATCATCCTCCAAAACTGGAAAAATATATCAATACTATAATAGAAATGAATATAAACTGAGCTAAAATAAATAGGATGACAATGCATGTAAATGAAATATGCGTATGAAGTGGAAAGTGTGGTAGAAATTAAGTACAGACATAGCCGTTAACCAATTAAGGAAAATGGAATCAATGCTATTTATAGAAATCATATTTACCCTGCTCTTTGAGTGATGGTTCAATTGCGTCAACAAGTGCCTCCAAGTCCTTATCGGAGACTTCTTCTTCGGGTTCTATATCAGTCAATGTTGTATTAAATTAAAATAAATTTAAATGAATTTTTATTTCTATTTTATTTATTTATTTATTTTTGTTTCACTATATTACTAACCGGCAGGTGCCATGTGTACTGCCATGACGCAGACACCAAGGAAAAGTAAGAGAATCAGCTTAGACATATTGGGTGCAAGTGGTGACACTGAAGAGACAGGGAAATCTCCGGCCTTATATATACCGATATAGGAATGGTAATTTGAATGCTATTTGGATTAGCTAACGAACCGTTTGCTCAGCCATATGTTAGTCACTTATAGTAGTAAATATTATTAATTGGACGTAATAATACATGCACAAGTATAATGACGCACTTTTTAAAGAATGACGTTGCACAAAAATTGCTTCCCGTGTGTAGACAGAAATTGCTGCCAGTTGGGAGACAGAAATATTCAAGTTTTATTTTGTAGTTTGGTCATTTTACAACCATTATTGACTCACGCCTTAATAATTTACCCAAGAGTTATAAAACGCATTTAACAAAAACAAAATGACTTTTCAAAAAATCTTTAGTTTACAATATTAATTCTACAAATTTATAAAAATAAAACAAGGAAAAATCTATAAAAAAATTTATAAAATTTAAAATTACATTCTTAAAAATAATTTGTACACTTGTTTTATTTGTAATGTTTGTTTTGTTTATTATAATATTCTCTTATCATCTATGAAAATTACATATATACATATATTTTTAAATATCTATTGGGAAGATAATCTTCTATATTTCAACATTAATGATTATTACTTCCAGAATTAAGTCTGAGAGACGTAACTGAAATGTAGGTTTGTCCAGACAATAATTATAAATTACTAAAAACACTAGATGGTACTTGATGAAATTGATACTTAAATTAAAAATTTATTTATCAATAAGTATTATAATCTGTCAAAACCTTTGGAAATGAGTTATAGTGATCAATGATCACATTCATACCAAAATATGAAAAAAATAATAATTAACGAATATGTAAATAACTAAAAATAATGAAATCTCTATATGCATATAAACAGAAAAATAAATAAAATGAATCAAAGAGAGATATATAATAGTTTATATATATAAAAACTTTTAGAATTGGGCCAAAAATGTAATACTAATTTTTTTTTATCTTAAATTCAATGCTGCTGATTCTCTGAACCAATCGAAATCCCCGTTTTATCCGACAGATACATACCATAGATAACCCTTTATAGGATAATCCTTGTAACTGTAACTGTATGAATGTTGTAGTCACGAATGTACTATCACACTAGCTCAGGCGTGATAATTGATAGGACAAGTAATGGCAACATTGCAATTGACAATTGTCACGTTAACTATAACCTGTTTACGCCTTGATATTGGACTATCGTACACTTTGTCATGTGGCAAAAGTGTTAGTCAGTACCATGAGGTAATTATTTGATAGTGACAATCATGACAGCACTCACTGTTGCGACAGTTTTACTGTCGTGACAATAATGTCACACTGGGTCTGGTATGGCCGTTATATAATTGTACAATGAATGTCAATGGGCAAAAAGTCGCATTAACGGCCACGTTTTACTGTCGTTTGTATACGCCTTGACAGCAAACTGTCGCAACATATCAACTTTACAAAATGTAATGACGTTAAGCATATAACCAAAAACTTAATAGTGTATCAGATTCGGGCCTCTTAACCAACCCGAAAATAACCTTTAATTTAGCTTGTTTTAATAACCTTGATTAATCTTAAGTCAGAGAAGAGAGAGTGAGCAGCGCTAATTCAAAGGGGGTGGAGATAGAGGGTGCTATTCTTGTTTATTAGTAAGAAAGGGAATGTACCAGATCCAACAAAATCGGCCGAGTTAGAAATAAAGGTAAAATGAAAGAAATAATCTGAATAATTAGAAAAATGTGGACCTAAATAAAATGAAGAAAGGCCACCTAAATAATATTGAGCACTAAGTGTTAGGGGACGAATACCGGTGTTTACACTCGCCTTTTTCTTAATTCATAGAAGTTTAATGGAAGCTAAAATTATTTTATTCTTTCCTATAATCATGTAACGTCATCATTCAATGAATAAATCCTCTGGAAAAATGTGCAGTCAAAACCATATATATTTCTAATTCTAATAAATACATTTTGCTTATACAATACCCTTTTGCTTGCACAATAGACTATAAAAGGGTGTAATTTTTAATTTTTTCTATTCAATCACTTCTATTGCACTATCTGAGGCAGTTGACAGATAATATAAATGCCATCGTAGGCCCATCAGATATCATAAACCTACTGTTTATATGGAATTTTTATTAACAATAAATTTAACTACCTTCAAAATAAAAAAATGATTCAATCAGTTATATCGATGCTTCTTGCCCTGCAGTAAATTCACATACCGAAAGTCTGGAATGGATGAGCCCCCAATCATGTAGGAACGTCTAGCGCGCCATATGGCCAACGGCAGAGACCTACCTCCTCTATCGCTCTATGTGGTGAGAGAGCCATCTTTCTCTGGGTGAGCAGTAATTTTTTCATATTCCTGTTTATCATTGAAATAATGAGTGAGTAGAGACATTCTGAAGTGCCTCCCCTGTAACAGAGAAGAGTGGAAATAGAGGAATCCGGAAAAGATAAGGAAGCATGGAGCAAATCCACATCTTTTACTTTAATAGACCCATGATCAAAATTAATTAATACATTTAATCATAAATGTTCCCTTTCTGCCATCCACTACGGCACCAGTAACTTATACAATAGATTTTTAATTCGGTTTTATTTTTCATTACAATTAATTTCAATAAAGTCCACTTCCCTGGTAATTTCCTAATTTTCTGATCCCAACCAGCCAATCAATAGTAAAGTAGGCGCATGTCATACATAATGGTCTGTACCTGGCCGGCTAATTCAAAATTCTAGTTTTCAATAAATTTCAAAATCTTATTTCAGTGAAATAATATTGTATATGCCTAATTTATTGTTTCTTACCCGAACAAAGGAAAAGACCATTCCACCAGCCATGTTGATGATGTTCGATTAGTATATTTGCAGTTATAGAGTATTTAAAAACATATTAAAAAATATTTATTACAATTTAAGCAGATGAAAAACGATAAACTAATGTAGGGATTGAATATTTTTTTTTTTAATTTGTGATATTTTTACTATTTTGGAACTGACTTTATTACATGAGAAACGGACCTTTATGATAGAAAATTTTCATTTGACAGGAGATGTTTCACTTCAAATGTTTCTTAAACGAATTTAGCCTTTTATTCTATAACGTCAAATTTTTAAAAATTAGCTTGGTAAACAGACAAAAAAAAAGTACCCTTCTGAAACCTATAGCTTTCAGTATATACAACAGATCAAGGAATTCTATAAGTTGCTCATAAAATTGTAATTATTCATAAGTCTGAGTCACGTGTCAGCAGGACAATAAATAATACTAATAAATGACCAAATTCATACGTACATAAAAAAAAATTAATAAATAATATAAAAATAATAAGATTTCTGTGTGTATATAAACAGAAAGATAAATAAAAGGAATTTAATAAAACTACCTTCATGAAAAATAAGGATAAAAAGTAAAATTTAATCAAATATAACAATAAAATAAAACCACTAATAACAATTGTACTATTATGTGTGTATTAATATTTACACTCTCGACCTGAGGATGCCCAAGCACTTTATACCCCACACATGAGAGGCTTGGCAGGGCTCTTCGAAATAGCAAAGTGCGCTAAAGCCGCAAACACCAAAACTCTAATTTTAAAGTTTATTTTACAATAGGGCACTTGGTCACTGCCTTTTAACCTCTGAGGTGGATTGTAGAGATGGAACAAATTAAGGATAAAACCGAATGATTAGAAAGGTTTATTTTAAAGAAATCCATAATTAATGTGGTGAGGAACTGGGAATTATATACAAACAATTATATACAAAACATTTCAAGAATTTTAAAGAACCTATCAAGGAACAAATATTAATTTTTTGGATGTATTCAGACATTTGGCCAGAAAAGTAAAAGATTTTAAATATTTTGCTAGAAAAGGATGAGAATATAATTGGACCAAACATGTGTCAATCTACTTGTTTATGTTACTTTAAATCTAATAAATGAAATTTACTTGCAGTAATGACTAACAAATGTTCAAGTCAACAGTTCTTCAGCTAAACTAATACGGACTGTTTACAATGTCATAAATATTACCATTCTGATATCGGTATATAAGGACTGAGGTTTTCTTGACTCTTCAGTGTCACCACAAACCACCCAACATGTCCAAGCTGGTTCTCTTTCTCTTCCTTGGTGTCTGCGTCATGGCAGTACACATGGAGGCAGTCAGTATGTATTGCGTTGAATTAATAAAATAAATATTAAAAGTGTTTATACTAATTAAATTTTTTTTAAACGATAAAAATAAATTATTCTATTGATTCAGACAGTGAAGGTAGCGTCAATGAACAATTGGATGCACTCATTAACACACTCGAATCAGAATTGAAAGAAGAACGTAAGTGTGACTTATATAAACTTTATGTAATTAATTTCAGTTGAGTTAAAATATGTTGGTTATCAATTTATGTTGGATGTTATATGTTGGATATCAATTTGTATACGTAAAATAACTGTCCCTCTTGACACAATACCTTTTTCGTATCAATTTATTTTACTTATTATATTTTTATTTGTCCTTCAATCAGTTTTGCAAGAAGACCCAAGGATTAACTGGAAGAAAGTGTGGGGTAAAATTACCCCCGTCTTAAAGGAAGCAGGCAAAATCGCTAAGCCAATCGTTACTGAAGCAGCGAAAGCCGCCGCTGCAGCAGCTGCTGGTGGTTATGTTAACAAAGGAGGAAAATAAATAATTAAATATATATAATGCAAAAATTCATGTTATATGCTAAATAAATAATATATTTTATCATAACTATTGGTGATTATTTTTAACACCTATGTTTTTATTTTTATACAAAAATAATTTTTACTTTTAGCTTAGTATCCTTTCTAGATACACCACTAACGCCTGTTGAACAGATTCGATACTTAGGACTCCATCTTGACAAGAGACTTACTTGGAATCCACACACAAGACTGAAACGACAAGAAACTGCTCGTAGATTCCGATTGCTACAACACTTACTTGACAAACGCTCTAAACTTCCCATTCACTACAAAAAATTAGTATACACTACAATAATCAGACCAATTTGGACATATGGAATTGAGCTCTGGGGCTCCATCAAACCATCAAATTCTTCCCGCATCCAATCGTTACAATCCAAAATCCTACGTAAAATCCTTGATGCTCCTTATTACGTCACAAATAAACTCATTCATAAAGACCTTAACATCCCATTCGTTGCAGATTTGACCCAAACCAGATATGCGTCTTTTTATTCCAAACTCCTTAACCATCCTAACCCATTAATTCTTAATCTTTCATCCTTAACAATCCCTGATAATCCTCCGAGGCGTCTGAAAAGAAGATGGCGACGAGACCTTCTAGTTTAAATTAATGTTTGAAGTACCACCAATGGGTGGTTCCTTCCCAAGATTTTCAAGTGTATATGAAACATACTACATATTTACCTATTGTATTATTTTGTACAGTTGTAAATTACAATAAATAAATAATTTTAAAAAAAACTTTTAGCTTATTTTACTTATAGCTGTGCATATATTAGTGATTGGTTTCTGTTTCCAAGCAACTGTTGAATATTTATTTATTATTTAAAGTTTAAAGTAAATTTAATTTCCATTATTTTAAAATAGATTATTCCAACTGTCTCAGATGATAAATGATCCAGAATTCGAAACACTCTGGATCATCATCAGATCACCAAAATCGCTCGAACCGAAATTTAGAGAAGAATGTTAGTATGATATTTGTGAACAATATGTGGTTGATTCGAAATATGTTAGGCATTAATATCGATTATGTAACATCCTTAAACCAAAAATAGCCCTCTCTCCTTCTTAACTCCCTTTCATTTAATTTTATTTTACATGTTTATGCTTTAAACTGAACTAAACTGATGGTACATTGTCCCACCAGTTATGATGCAATAGCCCAAGCCTAACATTATTTGGCCAATGTAGGAGAAAAATAATCCTGTCCAATACGTCATCTTAAAGTAGCCGCTTTAGTCACTGGTGGAATTTGGGTGCTATTGTCGGTTAAATTATTGTCATAATGTAAGATATCACATTATACACTCAATAAAAAATATATTCCCACACATCCTATTACTACTATTATTCATTATTGTTTTCAGTATTTATACATTTTATGTAAAAATAAATTTTCTTTGCAATGCCTATAAATCCTTTATATACCAATTTATTATTCATCCCGGCTCTGTCTGATGAGATCTTTCCGAAGCCTTTTTATTTTTTTTTATTTATTAAGTGTTTCGACCACTCGGGCCATTTACACTGGATTTACAGATTAGATTACAAATGGCATGTTCATACAGTTGAAATACGAATACAGTTGAAATTACAAAGTGAGAAATTTACAATTACAATACATATTAACAATTACAATTTACATTTTATAAAGTTACAGTTAAAATTGACGTGTGTGAATAAATTACTGTTGTGGGGTCCCTCTGATCATTTACTGTACTCATGAAGAGAATCGGTGTGATTCCTGAGCAACTCAGTAAGAATGCGCCTGACATCTGATCGTTTCATGACAGTGGGTTGAGATGACTGGGTGAGTCGAGTATGGCCCATCCGAAGACGGGTTAATACCACATCTTCTCTCTGTAGCAGATTCATGTTTCTGGTTGGACGTTTCACTGTATGTTGGACTATTCTTAAATTGTTTTCTCTGGTGATGAACCGTTCGTCTTGCCATAAATTTTCTTTGATTTTCATGTAGATGATGTTACAACTTCACCTGCATTTAAAGCTAGTCTGCCTTATCTTTCCCGGTATCCCACAATGCCCTGGCAGCCATAAAAACAAGACCCTAATCGGTCTAGGTAATAACATTAAGAGGTGCGTTGAAGAGAGAGAGAGCGAGAAAAAAAATTTAACAAATTAACCTTGGCAATATCGTAACCAATAAAGGTCCGAAGCCTTAAATAGCTCCTGTTGACTCTGACAATTCTTCTATTTATTTCAATGGAATTTTTTTTTTCTTTGTTTTTTAAAAAGCCCAAACTCTATGAATATTTCAACCAGAGCTAGATGAAAATTCTTCGATTGATAGAAAACGAATACTTATTTGTGAATTTCCTACATGATTAACCAATTATTCGGGGAGAAAATATGATTAACAATACGAATACGTTTGTGTTCACGAAAAATAATGTATTCAAAAAATTTACATATTTTCTAACACAAAAGCGCAACACATACAATCACTTTATATATTTATAGCGCTATTCGGATCGGATATAGATTTATTTTAACCTTTCTAAATTCTAACATTTTCCCTTTGATTGATTTCAGAGATACAGAAAATGCAAATGCTATCGATTTTAAGATCACGTATCGATTTATATTTACTCTTACGATTATTAATGTAAAAATTAATAATAAAAAATTTCTATTATATTTTCATTTTAATCATGATTTATTATTCCAACAGAAGTGAAAAATATTCATTCCTTATATATTTCAAATCAATGGCTACTCTTAAGCCTTTCGTCTTAAAGGGTAGAGGAAACTATACTGAGTATGCTATTAAGATAGGAGGGTAAGCGGTGGCAGCTTCTGTGTGTGGTTATGGTAACAAAGAAGGAAAATAAATCATTATATATATATATATCACAAAAAAATCATGTTATATACTGAATCAATAATGTATATTAGTACATCTATTGCTGATTATTTTTAAGACCTTTACCTTTCATACAGAAATAGATGTTTTTTTTAAATTTTAGCTGTCAATATATAAGTGATTTCGTGTTTGTTTCCATGCAACTGTTGAATATTTGTTTATTATTTCAAGCCATCTGCTATTATCTAATTATACAACTTTGTTTTTATTCGAAGTTATTGCACGAACATTTTTTTTATGAGTATCGAAATTTTAGTATCTATTAGGATGATTACACAGAAAAATAAATTTTCAATATGGTGCCATACTTATGCAAAATTATTAAATAAATATTATTATAAATATTGTTATCGCACATAATATTGGAATGATCGTATTAAAAAAAATAAATGACACAAAAAAAAATATTAATATTTGAATACCTTAAGCATCGTCGAGAGAAAACAGTAAAAAGAGGAGAAAAAAAGATATAAAATGACTAGGGTACGGTTTCCAAAAATAAAATGGCTATATGCAGTCCGGTACATCTTTATATACATCTGACTCAGCTGTTCGACTCGAGCAGCTGATATTTATCGTCTAAAAGGATAGAGGAAAAATCACTAAGCCAATTGTTCCGACAGGGGTGAAAGCAACCACTGCAGCTGCTGCTTATTTTAATAAAGGAGAGAAATAAATAATTAAATCAATATGATGCAAAAAAATTATGTTATATGCCGAATAAATAATATATTTTAGCATATATATATATATATTGGTGATTTTTTTTTTTACAACCTATACATTTTATACAAAAATTGATTTTTTTTTTACTTCTTACATATAAGATACGTTATTGGTTTCTGTTTCCATGCAACTGTTGGATATTTGTTTATTATTTTAAGCCATTTTTATTCTAAAATTGCACAAAGTTAGCACCAGAGCAGCGCATGTGACTAATGAATTGTCTAGGATCATGGCAAATATTGGAGGACCAAGAGAGAACCGGAGGAAGATTTGAAATTCGTAAAATGTAAAGATTGTTTTTCAACTAAGGATGATTGTAATGAGCCAAAGGGTCTCATCCACACTTTGTAGCGGATCTCAGTACTTCTAGCTACGAAAGTGCATAAGTGGTATTAATATTTATTTATTTTTTAATCTTTATTGAAATTTACAACTGTATATCACATAATACATTCAGTAAATTTGATCTTAGTTAAAATGGAGTGTTACAGGCGTGTAGAGAAATTACCCACTAGTAGCACTCAAATGAAATTTTACATGAGCAGGTCTCGTGGCCATCTTCTTTTCAGGTGCCGCAGAGGATTGTCTGGAATGGAAGAGGATGCGAGGTTAGAAACTAGGGAGTTTGAGTGGTTAGGAAGTTTATAATGGAAAGAGTGATATCTGGTTCGGCTTAGATTGGTTACATAGGGAACATTAAGGTCTTCATGTATGATGATGCCTCACTGGCGTCGCAACAAAAGATTATTGCTACTCAATTTTTCTACACTAGACGATTCTAGATCACTCCTTCATTTTGCCTATATAAGAGGGTGGATGGCCCGAACTTTAGTTTTTCGGCGTATAGTCAGAGGAACATTACTCAAAAGGGGCAGGAACAGCGTCATACGCGAGGAGCTCCAGCTTCCCTCTTTGCCGGAATTCATAGGCCGTAGATACATCAAATTCTTTTATTGGCTGAAATCCATACCATACCGGGCCATACCGCCGTTTCGAGAAATCTCCCCACCACCAAGATCTGGGAGGTGGCAAAATACTGTCCCCCTGGTTGACACGCTCGCCGAGAGAAGGGGTTCTGGCACTGCAGCTTGAATTTAATAAAATAAAGAAGCCAGCAGAGTAATTCCTCCTTACTGAGTAAATAAAAATAATAAATTAAAGGCACAAAGTGCCATAATAATAACCCTATACCACTCCTTACACTATCCTCATAGTATTCATGGGTAAAAATATGAAATTAATTTGTAAATAACTGTATTTATACATATATTTCTTATATTATATATTGTAAATGGTAAAAAATAAAATAGGACGATGGGAAAAAAAGAACTTTCGTTTAGTTCTATTTGAGCTACCGAGGTGGTAACTTCGACAAGCGATATCCTAATGGCTATATTTATTCGAAGTGTTGATATAGAGTTCACTGTTACTGTGGAATTGCTTGCTTTACATCCGCTAAAAGGAACCACTACAGAAGAGGATACTTTTAATGTTTTAATACTTTTAAGTTCCAAAGGCAATCACAGGTTTTGGCTTGCCATGGTCAAAATTAGTTGGTGTATGGTGAACGTTCTATAGTCGGTTTACATAAAGGTTTCATCGGAATTTTGAATGAAAAAGCAACTGAATTAAATGTGCAAAAAGATGATTTGATAGTCCTTCATTGCATTGTACACCAACAGAACTTTTGTTTTAATTCCATTCAACTACAGAATGTTATGTAAGTGGTAGTAAAAACGATCAATTTTATTCGATCGCGAGGGCTTAACCATCGTTCAAGTCGATTTAGAATGAAATATCAGCCAAATATGACGACCTAACATATTATTGTGAAGTTAGATGGCTAAGCAAAGGGAAAATGCTGTTATTACAAGCTTAGAAATGAGATAGCAGATTTTATGAAAATAAAAGATAAACCACTATCTGAATTGAGTGACCCTAAATGGATATGTGACTTAGCATTTCTGGTCGACCTTACAGGCTACTTGAATGATTTAAATTTCAAAAACAAGGACAGTTAGTAAATGATTTGTACTGTCATTTGAAAGCGTTTCAGAACAAAATCCCCTTGCACACATGCTGTCTGGTAACAGTACCATTTCACCTCGCTCTCTGCGTATGAAAATATTTCTTATGCTCAATATGCTAAAGAACTCAAGTTGAAGAAAGAAGCAGGCACTATGGACGACGCTTACACGTTTCCAGAGAAGAAGAGCAAAAAATAACTATCGACTAGTGGCAGCAGCGTGCAGCGTTGGGAGGCTGCAGATTCCGGGAGGTGGACTCGCAGGTTAATACCCGAGGTGGGCTCCTGGTTATGGCCGTTAGCATGACGAGGTGAATTTTTACATAACCCAATTGTTGAACGGACAGAGATACTTTAGAGCCTACCAGTACCGATTCAAACTGGACAACACAGCAGAATGCCCTGCATGTCAGACTGTCAAAGAAACAGCAGAACACGTATTTTTCGCTAGCATTCAATTTACGGAAGAAAGAAGCGAATTAGAGAGGGTGAGTGAAGGAACTATAGATAACGTAGTAATCCACATGCTGCGATCAGACCAGCATTGGGACGCAGGGAAGAGATTCACCACAGTCATCCTAAAGAGATTGAGAGAGGTAGAGAGGGCTGGAAGACGTGACTAGCATAAAAACGTGAAAACCATGCGAAGAATGCGAGGCGGCACTCAGCCATTTCCCTCCATGAAGTTGTAGCAGTCAGCGAGCACGAAGTGCCGCTATAACCTGCCAGGGGCCAGTACTACAAGCGTCACAGAAGCTAAGCAATTGTATATAATGTTATTATTGTAAAAATATGATATTTGTTCAAATGTATATATGTTAATATGTTAAGTGTAATAATGTAATTTATAAAATAAACAAAGATTGAGCAAAATAAGTCTACGGAACTATCTCAAGTAGAGTTAAAAGAGTGAATCCTCAGTGATAACCGATCACATGAGGCCTAGTAATTGCCACCGGGATTGATCCTTTAAATCAAGCCTTCTTAACCATGTCTAGTCATAGCACTGGTGGCGTACACTCTACTTGAGATAGAGAAGTTCATTGCCAATCTATTCTCACAAGAGTTGTTTTTTAGTATGCTCACCTTAGACGATGGCCTATCTCCTCTCCCTTCCTGCAGCAATCTTAGTCCGTCCGCTTCATCTCGGCAACTAGAACTGTTACTCTCTCACTTAGACCTCCTCTACCTGAGTCAGTGTCCAGGGCTCAACCTCTGGCACGGCCTTCCATTCTTACCTACTAATGAATAAGCCTTGTCGTGGGCCTTCGGTAAAGTAGATATCAGGCTGGAGAACCGCCTAAGACTAGACAACCCCGATAAAGTAATGCCTAGCGGCGGTCCCCTGGAGAGGAATGAACAGGTGTAGGGCGGTGGTTTTAGTTGGTAAAAATCCGGTTTAGTGGGCCTATCCGTGTCTATTGAAGATTTCCACCGACCCTCGTAAAAAAAAAAAACAAAAAAAAAAAACTTAATAATATAAACTAATAAATTGGCTTGGATTATACCAAATATTGGAGGACCCACAGAGAACCGGGGGAGCATGGGGCTAATGTAGCCACGTTTCACGCTTTTGTACACAGCACCGACCACTACGAATCCTTCAACCAGGGCTGGTCGAAAATTATTCGATTGACGTAAGACGAATACGTACGTATTCAGAAAAAAATATGATTAACCTTTCGGATACGTTTGTATTCACGAACAGTAATTTATTCCAAAAATGTACATACTTTCAAATATAAAAGCTGACCCTGTTTTTAGTTTGAGATTATTTTATTTTAACTGTTCTAAATTCTAAACATATTAGAGTCCAGTTGATTGTTCTCTAAGATAAAGTAAATGCAAATACTATCGATTTTAAGATAACGTATCGATTTATTTTTAATCTTAGGATTCATTGTGTAAAAAAATCATTAACACAAATTCCAAAAAAAAAAAAAAGTTTTCTCTCTTGTCTTCAATAATTTTCGTCCAACTTAGCCTTCAGTGGGTGTGTGTTATTTTCGTGCCACATGTACGGGTTTATTTGGCCTTGATTTGATTATTGTTAGTTCAATATCTTTTTTCGTGAGCGAGAACAATGTTATCGAGAAGACCATAATTTTTAAATGAGTGATATAAATATTTGTAACTCACCATTGTCAATGACGTTTAGTAGCAATTGTTCCGGTCGTAACTGAGGAGCTCCAAACCAGAAAGCCATTTGTAAAGTCCCTTACAAAATTTATTTCGGGTCGATTCAGTCTTAGCTTGAAATTTTTGGGTTTAAATAATTTTATTTATTATTTTAGCATATCAGCTCTGAGATTTTCTAGTTTCCTCAGTGTGACCACAAGCCACCCAACATGTCCAAGCTGGTTCTCTTTCTCTTCCTTGGTGTCTGCGTCATGGCAGTACACATGGAGTCAGTTAGTAAGTATTGCTTTATATAAAACAAATTTTAAAAGCATTATATAAATTTTTTAAATGATTTTTTTAAAACTATTTGATTTAATAAGAAATTATTCTGATTAATTCAGAAAATGAAGGCAGTGATGATAAAAAATTGGATGCAACCAAATCACAGTATTTCAGTAAAGAAGAAAGTAAGTATGAATTATATAAATGGTACTAAGGTAAATTATGTAATGGTATTAATTCCACTTGACTTGATAAATGTTCGCCATTGATATCAATTTGTGTACTTGAAGTAACTCTCCATCTTATCAATTTATTTTACTATTATATTTTCATTATAATGACAATACTTTATTCCATCAGTTTTGCTGCACAGCCCAATTTATCACGCAAATATTAGAAAGCCTAAGGTTAAATGAAACTATACTGGGCCAGTCGTTGCACCTGCTGCAGGGGATTACGTTAAGAAAGGAGGAAAATAAATAATTAAATATATATAATGCTAAAAAATCATGTTATATGCTGAATAAATAATATATAATATATTGCTGATTATTTTCAAGACCTACACCTTTTATACAAAAATAGATTTTTTTTGTTTCCATGCAACTGTTTGTTCATTATTATAAACCATCTGATATTATCTAATGATACATTATTTTTTATTATAAAATATTGCACGAAAATTTATTTCATATATCAAAATTTTAGTAGCTATTCGGACGTTTATACAGAAAAATGAATTATCAACATAGTGCCGTACTTATGCAGAATTGTTAAAATAAGCAATAATAATGAAAAAGAAGAAATGCAAAAAAAACAAATAAATTACACAAAAAATTAATATACCTATTTATACATTTAGTTATGCGTTTGTGTATTGATATATATATAACTTATGCATTGTCGGAAGAGAAATACTATAAAACAGTAAGAAATTGGGCAGAGTAATAGTACGCAAGACTACGGAAATAACACTCATTTATTTTTTTTTTTTTTCAAATCCTCTTTATTGATATATAATTACAATTACAAATATATGATAATACAGAGTATATATACAAATTACATACTGACTTTGTTTGCCGTATGGCAGTATAAGTTGAGTTACAGGGTCCGCTGAAGGCGGTTTCACATTGGTAACATGCTAGTTGGGGGCTTGCATAGAATGGAGAGGGACCATTCCGGGTGGTGGTGGTGGTGGTGTGATGACTTCAAGGCACTCCTTTATTCTCTCTCTTAATGCGTCTTATATACATTTTGGTTATTTATTTACATGGGTAGGGAGTATTAAGGCGGACAATACGCCTTGTCGTATTACGATTCCCCCCAACCAGTTTATGACATAATTTTCGTAAACAAAAAAAACATAGTAATACAAAAAAAAATAGGTACAATTCATCGAAAGATGAAGGAAAAATAAATGACATAGTAAAGTACAACAGTAAGGTTCTAAGCGATAAACATAATAGTAGGGTACACTGAAATCACAGAAAAAATAAAACAAAAGTAAAACACCTTTTCGGAACACAAAGCAAAACAAAAAAAAATCACATCCACTGGACACTTCCGTGGGTAAGAGAAAACTCCAGAACGTTACTGCGCGACTTGGAGAGGAACTTTCAGCTGTTCAACATGAACGGTTCTACGTTTTTTCGGTTCCTTGATACTTTCAATGGTGAACACATTGTGTTCTCTGATATTATTATTATTTATTTATTTATCACCTTACCCTGCCTATTAGGCAATACGGGTGTTCGCAGCAGTTGGTACAACTCATTGCTGCATATGTCAAACATTTACATAGCTGTGCACACAGCTTGCTATTGCTACAAAATAAATCTTGCTCTCCTCCTGAGGCCTTGCTGGTGTAGTTTATTCTCTCCTACCCAGGGAGAAGTGAGCAGGGCCCACAACCTCCTTCCACCCATACACGAAGGTCTTGTAGTGCGGGTAGTTTTCTTTTTTCATCAGCTCAGGAAGATCGCTCTCAGTCAGAACATAGAGTCCTGTTTCCCTCATCATCTTGGATCTCAGTGCTTCATAGGCGGTACAGGCAAGTGAGACGTGCTCGGCGGTCTCAGGAACCTGACAAATTGGGCATAGATGATCAATGTTTATGCCATGTACGGCGAGCTTAGCTCGGAAACCCCCATGACCCGTGAGGAACTGTGAGATTCAGTAATGGGGAGGACCCACGTTGATTCTAGGCGTGAATCAACGGTTGGAAAGTACTTCTTTAGGGTGGCCCCTTTTAAGCAATCCACCCACCGTCGATTCCATTGTTGCAAGGTTTCTTCTCGAAGGATCCTCTTCCATCTATTAGGGCTTTCACTAATATGCGCTTGGAGGTTCTCCGGTAAATCCGCCAGACCTTCCCTCTTTATTTTGTGTCGATAATAGTCTTCCTGCAGGAGATCGATAGGCACTCCTCCAGCTAATACCTGTACCGCCTCCTGAGACACTGTTCGGTATGCACGAGTGACTCGCAGCAGAGCTATCCTCTGTATTGTAGCCAACCTTCTCTTCTGCCTTTTCGAGAGATGTCGACTCCATGCGGGGGATGCATATCTCAAGATACCCACAACTACTCCTTTATAGATGGTCAATGTTGCTGGGTATCTGAGGCCCCAAAATGCGCCCCCTATACGATTGAGTTCATTAAGAGCAAGGGCTACTCTACTTCTCATGTAGTCTAAATGAGGTGTTAAATTTAACTTTCTACCAAGTCTTACGCCAAGGTATGTCACAACCTCACTGGGTCGTATCACTTCTCCTTGTATCCTGAGAGTAATAGGGTGGGCCCTGTCTGTCGTACCCCTTAAGAGTATAGCTTGAGTCTTGGCAGCAGCCATCTTCAACTTCTTCTTCTCACACCATGCTCCTATCAGGTTGGCTCACCGAGCAGCTTCATCTTTTAATCTGGCCCTGCTGTTCGACGCTACTACTACAGCAAGGTCATCTACATAAGCTGTGGCAGGGAACCGCTCCTCTTCAAGCACCCCCAACAACTCGTCAATGACCAATTTCCACAGAGCAGGACCAAGGACAGAGCCCTGGGGGCAACCTATTTCCATGGTATCTTCGATTTCATAGAAGTTGCCTTGAATCTTTATCATTCTGTTCTCAAGGTAATTCTTTAAGAGGTCATACAAGTTGCTGGGGGTCTCATATTTTTGCAATTGCTGGAGTACGCTCGGCCACCAAACGCTATGTGTTCTCTGATAAGGATCACTCTGAATGGACCCATGTAGCGTTGCACCTCTTTGCCCCTATTGGTACCAATGCGCCGGTAAACGATTGACCCTATCCCTAGTTTTCCCGTTGCCTTGTACTTTGTTGTTCTGTCTTGACATACGTTTAATCTTTTCCGCTTCGATCCTACCTTGCACTTTACCCCATATCTTACGGAGAGATGACCCGTTGTTGATAATGTCCCCGTCCCCAGCCGTTCCCCGATAATCTCGCCTTCGTCTGCGGATTCCAAAAAGAACCTAGAAGGGAGAAAAAACCTGTAACTGCGTGGATGGAGTGATTATACACCGCGATCGCCCTGTTCATCACGTCGTCGGGCTCTAACCCCTTATCCAGCTGATAGACACGCAAGTGATCACTCCATGTGCTGTGCAGACGTTTGACCCCCTTACTCTTCGGGTGCCTCGGGGTGTTTAAGTGCCACTCCATGTCCAGCGCTTTCACTTCGTACCGAATAGACGCATAATCAAACTCCCGACCACCATCCGACGAGATCCGATCGGGTATTCCATAAAACTGGAACCACGTGCGCATTGCCCCTAATATCGCGCCTGCTGACCTATCTGTGATTTGATGTGCCATGCCAACTTTACTGAATAGGTCGATGGCCGTGACCGATTTGTATCCCCTCCAGGTAAACGTATATACCTGTTGGTCGACTAATGGCATGTACACCTTCGGGGTTTCCTCCTGTATTGCTTTTGGGGGGGTGTCGGTCGTATTTGGTGTGTACCTTAGTACCATTTATATAATTCATACTTACTTTCTTCTTTACTGAAATACTGTGATTTGGTTGCATCCAATTTTTTTATCATCGCTGCCTTCATTTTCTGAATTAATCAGAATAATTTCTTATTAAATCAAATAGTTTTAAAAAAATCATTTAAAAAATTTATATAATTCTTTTATTCTAATTCTGTTTTATATAAAGCAATACTTACTAACTGACTCCATGTGTACTGCCATGACGCAGACACCAAGGAAGAGAAAGAGAACCAGCTTGGACATGTTGGGTGGTTTGTGTTCACACTGAGGAAACTAGGAAATCTCAGAGCTGATATGCTAAAATAATAAATAAAATTATTTAAACCCAAAAATTTCAAGCTAAGACTGAATCGACCCGAAATAAATTTTGTAAGGGACTTTACAAATGGCTTTCTGGTTTGGGGCTCCTCAGTTACGACCGGAACAATTGCTACTAAACGTCATTGACAATGGTGAGTTACAAATATTTATATCACTCATTTAAAAATTATGGTCTTCTCGATAATATTGTTCTCGCTCACGAAAAAAGATATTGATGCGATCTCCACCTTTAATAAAGTGATTTAACTCACCGATTTCACCTGAGAACCGCTCCAAGTCTGAGATGGCTTTTCTAATATCCTGAGAGGTTACTCCTCTCACTTTCATTTTAGCCAACATATTGGCGTGAGCAGTCGCGAGAGTGGTCTCTGGTAGCGGGGGTAGCGCTGGAACCGCCGCCGGGACTGCCGGGACAGCAGGAACTCCAGAAGCCGGCTATGCCACCGGAATTTGTAGAACTGGCTGCCTCAATGCGGGCTGTTGTTGTGGTTGACCATCACCATTAACCATCTTGGTCAGTAAAAAAAAATGACAATTTAAGCGAAGTAAAAGATAAGAAAGCCGGAGGAAAAAAGAAAAAAAAATCCCAGGTGAGAAAACAGTTAAAAAAAAATTCAATCGGTGAAGGTTTTATGAAAAAGATTTAGATTAAAAAAAAAAAAGATTTAGAAGAAGAAAAAAAAAATCTTCATTCAGTGAAAAATATGCAATCAGTATCCGGGTTTCGGCACCACTTATGAGTACTTGGACTGAAATGCTGGAAGAAAAAGGAAAAGATGGAACATAATTAAACCGTACGCTTTCTGGAAAGATACTGGTTTATTATCTCTGTGATGCTATAGACATTATTGAGGTTTATTTACATGGGGAGTTAGGATTAGTGTTGTATACAGGCCTTGTCCAATCATAACTTATATATACATAGGATTAAGGAGCCAAATAAATCAGTATATAAAGTGATCTTGTGTGTCTCGTTACCAGTCCCTTTTTTCTCTCTTTTTTTTAAGTCCTTTCTCTAAATATATGTGGTACCAAAACCCGGGAACAGATTATTAGTGCATATTTAGATTATTAGTGCATACTACGTAAGAACGGAGACTTTTTTTTCCTCTTTCCTATCTCTCTCAGTCGTTCTATTTCTGTTTTTCATTCACTCTTATTTTTTTTTTTTTGCTTGTTTCCGGGAATATTTTATGGTAAATAACAATATTTTGAGAGCAGCGATTCTGACAGTGCCAGATAATCCTCCTGCAGCTGGTAGAGTCACAACAAGATCCACCACTACCTCGTACGACCTTGGCGGCAGCACATGCGAACACTTTAAATGGATCAAAATTCGAACTGCTACGTCACAGGACTTGAAGAAAGCGTTCGACGGCGACATATGGACACCCGAAGGAGACATCTGTCAGATGTTCCGAAAAGAGAAGAGGGCAGAGTAACTGACAGTTCGCGGGAGTTCCTCTCGATCGTTTCAATCAAATCATGAGTGCAAGCAATCATGGCATTTCTCTCAACAATATTGAAAGTATGATTAGCGAGAGAAAAAGAAAAACGAGAAGGGTTGCCCAGGGATCAAACTTTCACGGATTGTGCGCAGGAAATGATGGACGCCAGAGAAGAGGAGAATGTCCATGAGCTGAACAGACCTTCCGGAGAAAAAATATTTCGTGGGATCGTAAATATAAATATGGATCGTGGGCGAGAAAGGAACGGGACTGGAGAGAGGCGATAGAACCAGACTAGTAGACCAAGGAAACGGGGGCATGAAGGAAGACCGAAGATGCTATGGTTGCGGCAGAACTGGACAATTAATGACCCACTGACCACGCACAAAATGCTTCGAGTACGGGAACAACAAGGCCATATTTCGAGACAGTGCCTGTATCTCTGTAGGCGAAGGGAAACGAACCAAGGCAAACCTATGGAAGTGAATGCACAGGGAGTACAGAGAAGAGGGATGACAAAGAGATCACATAGATCAGAAACCGAGTCATCCGAAACGTCCGAGGCTTTGGAAACTGAGTTGGAACGAGATGAGAGAAGATTCGCAGGAGCACGTGAAAACGGCAGAAGAAGAGGGGGTGAGCGGGGCGCCTATCATCACCTTAGGAGAAGTGCAATGCCTTATTGACACCGGGAGCTCAAACACAATCCTCTGCCTGGAGGCGTTGGAGAGATAGTGTGAAGGAGAGGAGACACCCCAGGTTGCAGGTATGTAGTTGTAGATTAATCACCCTGGGTGGTCCCTGTAGCGTAGAGGGGTAAGCAAAGATGGGGTTGAGTCACTTTAGAGTAAGGGGAGACACGCTTCTGTTGCATATGGTAGGGAAAGTCCCGTGGGAGTATAGGGCAATCATCGGGTGTGACCTACTAGGAAGAGTAGGAGTGAAAGTCAAAAATCGCGCAGGAAAGTGGAATATCAGGATGGGGGGGGGGAGACATTCCAGTGCCAGAGGTTAGGAGGAGAAGTAAATGTGGGAGCAATTATTCGCGAATTGTGCTGGAAACAGCGTATCAAGATGGAATATACAGATATTTTATTTAAAGAGGGTGACGTGTTGCGTGCGGTGGACAGGACGGTGCATGAAATACAATAATAACAGGAGAAAGTAACCTTTGTGAAAGAGCGCCGATATCCACGTGAGGGAGCGTATCAGGAAAGAGAGGATTTAAAACGACAGAGTATCATTGTAAATAGCTGTTCACGAGTGTCGGCATTTTTGTAACCATTTGGACAATTCACGGAAAAATGAATTTTTAATATAGTTCCATCCTTATGCAGGATTGTTAAAAAAATAATTTACATGAGAATGTTGTAATTTTAAATAATATTGGGATAATTTTAATTAAAGAAAAAAATTAGTTTAAGGTGAATAAAAAATAAATAAATAAAAATGAAAAAAAAAACATTTTCGAGAAACTTGTAACTATAAAAAGTTAAATAAATGAATACGTAGTACATAAATAATGAATTAAATGATATTTATAGATTTATAATTAATTTAAAGTAAGTGACTTATACTTAATTAATTTAGTCTAGTAGCAATTGTTCAGGTCGTAACTGGACCTGGACAAACCAGAAAGCCAGTCCAGTTTCTGACCAGATTCATTTTGGGTTGATTCAGTCTGAGTTTGAATTATCTGGGATAAGTACGTCTATTCCTTATAGTAGACTATAAGCCCTGAGATATTTTCCTATCTTCCTCAGTGTCACCATTCTGGTTCCCCTTCTTACCATAGCTTGTGGTTTGGTTTGAAGATTAAAACAGGTGCGAATATAATGATTAATTATAAAATATAGCCCAAACAGGAGGAATATTAACATAAACGGCTCTAATTCACTGTAGAATGCCGATTCCTAGCTTTAGCTAATTTTACAACGTATCTATTTTTACAAAATCAAGTTACAAGGTATCACAGCTTTGAAATACGTAGGATTTCCTTTGACAAACAAGGTGCTAAACGGAATTATATGAATAAATATATCAACCGTATAATTTGCATAATTAACACTTGGCAACTTCCTGCATTCAACTTTTGATTAACGGCTAAAAGGTTAGATGCTGTTGTTATTTGAACGAAGAACAATCAATTTGGTTCCGAGGGAAATTCTTTTTGACACAGGTGAAATATTCTTTATTATTTCCAATGACATTTGCGTACTCCAGAGTCCAACTTCCTTCTTTATAATGTTCAGCTTATTCGCAGGGCTTTCGTTTCACATAGACTGCCTCCCATTTTTAATTTTCCTTGTTAGGGGTCTCATCTCTATTGGAGTTATGCCACGTCCCGGAAATGTGAGTACTTCTCTTGCAGCTCGTTCGGCCAGTTCGTTTCCTATGATGATGACTCGAACCCACATAAATTACACTGACATGCCCAGATTTTCTAGGGTGGTTAGATAGGAATGGATATTAGAAATTTAGGGGAGTCCTATCAGTGTAAGAAATAAGGAAATTTTAAACCAAATATGAGAGAAAAAATATATGAATAGGATTTATTGTTTATTGAGGCTTTATATTATGCATATATTTTATATACACCATACATTTTATGGTAATCATCTATCCACCAATAGCGGCAGCTGCTGCAGCTCCTGCGGCGACTTTCCCTACTTGGATTAAAATAGGCTTAGCCTTTTTCCATACCTTCTTCCAGTTAATCCTTGGATCATCCTCCAAAACTGGAAAAATATATCAATACTATAATAGAAATGAATATAAACTGAGCTAAAATAAATAGGATGACAATGCATGTAAATGAAATATGCGTATGAAGTGGAAAGTGTGGTAGAAATTAAGTACAGACATAGCCGTTAACCAATTAAGGAAAATGGAATCAATGCTATTTATAGAAATCATATTTACCCTGCTCTTTGAGTGATGGTTCAATTGCGTCAACGAGTGCCTCCAAGTCCTTATCGGAGACTTCTTCTTCGGGTTCTATATCAGTCAATGTAGTATTAAATTAAAATAAATTTAAATGAATTTTTATTTCTATTTTATTTATTTATTTTTGTTTTACTATATTACTAACCGGCAGGAGCCATGTGTACTGCCATGACGCAGACACCAAGGAAAAGTAAGAGAATCAGCTTAGACATGTTTGATACAAGTGATGACACTGAAGAGACAGGAAAATCTCAGTCTTTATATATACCGATATAGGAATGGTAATTTGAATGCTATTGTCAATATTCCGAATTGGATTAGCTAACGAACCGTTAGCTCAGGCATTTGTTAGTCATTTATAGAAGTAAATATTATTTATTGGAAATAAGAATTACATGGACAACTATAATGACGCTCGATTGAAAGAATGACGTTTCACATTGACACCAATAAGTAACAATGTCTGAGGAAAGTAAATTCGGTATTATAATTCTATCTTAAAATTCAATTTTAAAAAAATATAACATTTTTATAAACTTTTTAGATTAATAAATAATCTATCCACAAGTTCTGGTGTAACATTTTTTAAATAAATGAAATTAATAAGTATATTTATTTTTATATGCCAGAACGGAAAAATCACTAAAATTTATGAATTTCAATTTATTTCTGTTTTCGTATCACTGATTCAAAGAGAATTATTCATCTTTTATTTCGTATTTTTGTCATTTTATAACCACTTTGGAGCGGCGCCTTGCTGATTCACCGGCGAGTTACAAAAACACACAATTAAGATCATAAATTTACAAGATTATCCGTGAGTAATTAATACATAAATCGATAAATATATAAGAATAAGACGTTGGCATAAGAATTATACCAGAAATGCTCCGTGAAATGAAATATTATTAAAATATATGTAAAGATTAGGAATTTTATCCCATCATATTTCGGATGACAATCAAATCCTAATGGACTTTGCTTGATAGTTACAGTTGACTTACTTTCAAAAATCTTCATATTTCTACTCAGAACACAGAATTTATAAATATTAAGGTTACTTTATATTTCTTTGTTACTAAATCGACCTTGTGGGCCTATCTTTGATATCATAACAATTTATTATGTGGTGGTTTAGTCTCGCTCAAAAGACACTCCTAACTACTAACAATATTATAGTTACTGAATTTTTTTTAAATTGATAAAAAAACACGATGAATGTGCTTGAAAAATGAAAGAAAGAAAAAAAGTTATAATAATGATTATAAAAAAAAAATTGTTAATAGAAATTATTAATAAATGTCATAGTGTGTCATAGATACATAATCAATAGCCATAGACATGGGCGTAATAGCCTTGAAAATTTTAATAAAGCAATCCGAGGCTTTGATGCTAAAATTAAGATTGTCTTCGATGATGATTGGATCGACCGAAAGGTTGGATATGTACTGTTTTAATAAAGAAAGTTCAGACTTTTTGGACAATTTGTATTATTATTATTAAAACTACCAGTCTCGAACAATATAATAAAAATATATAGACAAAAGATTTTTTGGTTTTAATTCCTGGTCCTATTTGATCGTAATTTCTATTCGAAAATCATAAAAATAGTTCATATCTTTTAGGAAACTTCAATTTCTTTTTATCAAAAGGACGTAATAACTTAGAGTGAGAATGCATAATACATATATAATATTTATTTTTTTAACTAGAAAAATAAGAGGAATTATGACTGACGGTAGCGTAGTAACGCGCCTGTTTGCCAATCCAAAGGTTGCGTGTTCGAGTCCCCGGTCCTATCCGGGATTTTTTCAAGCTTATAATTATACAATACTCTCTCACAGCATTTGTGAGGCCTGTTAGCGAATGGGTGGCACTCACAAAAGTAGGCGTGGGAGTGAAGAACCTACCCTATGAAAAACACGTCAAGAAACGAGCGTAATATTTCCTTAATACATCGCGCGAAGCCTTGGACTTCCACGGTCTTTCGCGCCAATAATAATACTAATTAAAAAAAATGAGTCTACGCTAATGGTAAAGGCCAAAACAGTATAAAGTCTTCTCAAATAAATTAGATCGAAACAAAATTTTAAATATAAAATAAATTCATACCGTTTTCAAATGAAACTAAATAATAATTTTTTAGTTACAAAAATTTTGTATTTTTTTTCTATAAACGAATTTTTTTTTCACATATCGTTTAGGAAACAACTCCAAAATTTTATAGTATCAAAAGATCATACCATTATACCCAATGATGAACATGTAATTCCAACAAATCTAATTGATTTTGAAAAATAAGAAAATATATTCTAACTGTTTAGTGGTTTTTAACAGCTTTAAAATATAATATTACATAGCCTTATAACACGTGTGCTCTGTTTTTATCAGTAAAAAAAAGTGTATCCGATGGAGAAAAATAATAGAATCAAGCCTAAAAATGTACGTATAAAATAGGTTTTAAGTTGATCTACGAAAATCTGCTGATAAATAAATTCATCTTCTCCGACAAGTGAGAACAATTTTATTTTGCTTTTTTTTCAAATTTGATTGTTTTTTAGGGTATGAATATGGAGATAATTTTTCTATTATTACTTAAAGGATTTTTAAGCTAAGTTATATATTTTATCTTTTCAATTTTATAGCTGTTTTGGTGTTCAACTTTATTTCCAGTAAACAACTCGCTAGCTAAACCAATACAGAAAGTAAACAATAGCATATTAATTACCATTCCACTAGTGGTATATAAGGACGGAGATTTCCTTATTCCTCCAGTGTCATCACTTGCCAACAAACATGTCTAAGCTGGTTCTCTTTCTCTTCCTTGGTGTCTGCGTCATGGCAGTACACATGGAGGCAGTCAGTAAGTATTGGACATTATTAGAATAATTAGACAAAAAAAAAAGAAAATATTCATATAAATTCAAAAATTTATATTTGGAAAAAATCTTGAAATTATTTTATTTTAAAATAAATTATTCCGACTAATTCAGATGATGAAGGCAGCGACGATATCAGCGATGCGGAATTGGAAGCACTCGTAAACTCAATCGAAACAAAACTGAAGGATGAACGTAAGTATAATATCTATAAATAATAAGTGATCGCTAACATTTGGCTTGAAATATGTAAATCTCTGATATTGATTTGAATATTTAAAGTAAATATTTTTTTCTTTACAAAGTTTAGTTATTATTCTTGATTTTTGTATCTTTTTGATTTACTTCTTTTTATATTTTCATTATAATGATGGTACGTTATTCCAACAGTTTTGGCAGAAGATCCTAGAATCAACTTTAAGAAAATCTGGAACAAAGCTAAGCCCATTTTGAAGAAAATTGGGCAAGTCGCTAAGCCCATCGCCATCGAAGCAGGGAAAGCCGCCGCTGGAGCTGCTGCAGGTGCTCTTGTTGGTTAATTAATCATCATAATTTATGTCAATGAAAATCACGTTATGTGTTCAATTAACATGCTCAATATATTTCAGTGAATCTCCATTTTTTGTACAAATTACACAATAAAAACTGTTTATTTTTTCCACATAATTCGTTGTATATTAGCTTATTATTTCAACCCATCTGTTATAATAAAAAAAACTATTTATTCTAAGCAATACAACTACAGTATATTTCACCAATTGTTTATAAAACATTAAGGAGCAGCCTATTAAAGGCCAATTTACCATTTTTGGAAAACTATATATTTTTAATAATATTCTATATTTATCCTTGGGATATATATATTATACCTTTAGAATAATATAACAGAGATTGACTTATTTACTTAGAGTGTAATAAAAATTTTAAAAAAATAAAGAAAACTTACAGAATATCATAAAATATATCAAAAATAATAAATTGGAGAAAATATAACTACACAACACTTTTCATCAGACTATGTAAAATTAAGAATGAAAAGAAAACAGATAAAACAAAACCATATATCATCTCATAAATCATATCGTTAGACTAACTTCTAATAATATATATATATAAAATTAAAAAAAATAAATGAATAAAAATAATTAACAAAAAGGGAAAATAATTGTTTATACACATAATTACGAGGTATACAAATAACTAAAATAAATAAGAAGACTAAAAAAAAAAATAATAAACACATAAAACTCCTCAAAATCAAAAATCTTAAGGTATATTCTAATAGTGACGGAAGAAAAGAAAAAAATATATATATATGCATATTCACAAATTCTTCATAGATATTGAAAATATCTAATAATGTTAAATTAATATAAGTTAATTTTCATGTATCTTCCTATCAATTTAAAAACAATTTTAAGCATTTAAGAGTCATTCTTCGGAATGGGATGAGCAGTAGGTGATCAAAGATACGAGATTTGAAGATTGGTATTAGAGCAACAGATGAAATAAGGAATAGGATTCCAGGAAAGAGGAACGGGTAACGATAGATCTGCCAAAGGCTGTTGTGGTTCGATGGACAGTTTGATGTAGTCTGAAGACTGTGAACGGATGATGCCGAAATGTAGTGAAGAATTAAATTGAAGGAGAGATTCATTAGTATATTTTATTTAGATAAGTCAAATTTGTATCGAAAATGTTTATATCTAACACCAATTTTATGGGAAAACAAAATTATAACTAGGTAACTTTTAGATGAAGAATTGTAGATGCTACTGTATAAAAAATAGCCTAAAAAAGAATTTACGTATGATTACTTAGTATTAGTAATAAAAACCTTCACAAAACTTTTACATAACATCTTATTTTTTGTTAAAATTAATACTCACTTTTAAATGAATTATTATTAAGGCACTATACTGTCTAATATGCCGAGCCTCTCCCACCCCAGCCAACCAAGCCCAAGATCTCTTGTTATCTCTTTCTATGTTCCAACATATAATCGCCTTAGATCTTCCTCCATTTCGCCCAACCATCTTATCCGGAGACGTTCTTTTATCAATTTGTTTAATCAAATTAAATTACTTTTCAACACAGTATTCTCAAAATATAGCAATATTGTTGGGGGTTCTTTTTGGTACATTTTGTACCATAGTAACAACTGTTACTATGGTGCAGTGCAGCCCACAATAGAGTACCTTACTGATATGGTTGCCTTATTCTTCCGAATCCGTCGGGTCTATCCAACCCTCCTGGTCCAGTCTGTGTCTGCTTCTTCTGATTTAACTTCTCCCGGTGGCTGGCCACATGGTCGAGCCGTTCCTAGCGTTAGCATCCACTACTTCCACCCATTCATAAACACTGTGAAGAAAGGCTTGTTATCTTCTTCCAATTAACGTTTAATCTTGTTTGAGCGGTAGGGAAACACTTTAATTTCGAGAAAATATTTTAACCTGGAGGAAGGGGTCAAGATTTCATACCATGGTGCCTCCACGAAATAAAAGTCAACCCCCTCAGGCCGAATTCGAATAAGTGCCGCTATAGTTCGGCTACATTCTTTACATTCATCGAATGTCCATTCTACACCTCAATATCTCATTTATCCTCTCTTAGAGTATTACTATTATCACTCCCAGCGAATCTTTTGTACTCATGCTATGGGTCCTAACCAAACAGCATTGACTATGACTTGCATCATTGAGGATCATTCCGAGGCTGAGAAATATCGAATGCTCCCGGATCATGCCGACAAGCGTGAAGAGGCCTATTGACCGATAGGTCTTCAGTGATTCCACATCCCTTTTACCTTCCTTGTAGCGCAATCTCAGGTATCCAATCTTCCACTCACTTGGAAAGTTCCCCTTTACCGTGTGCTTGGTAAATTGTTGATTAACTCCAATATTTATCTTACATATAAGGGACATGGCTCTTAAGTATTTCAGATTCTATTTAAGCTAGTCCTGGAGCCCTCCCATTCTTTTGACTCTCCTCGGCGTGACGAAGGTCCCATAAAGGACATAGGTTGGTACCTGGTCGGTACACAAGCTGGTCTTATGTACGTCTTACGTGTGTTGTGTTTATTCTGTATACAGCTCCGCAGCCTCCTGCAGGATTCCTGTGTACCTCTACCGGCTATCATCTATAGTAGCTTGCCCTCGAACAGTGTCTTGCTGTACGGAATACCCCAGGGATTCTCCTCAGATTCCTCTACTATGAATAGCATTACATCATTAAAAACTTTCCTTTTCCTAATTTTGGTTTCTCCTTGGAGTGCTGGTTTTCTCTCCTCATCATTGTACTCCTAGTGCCTGCGCATGAACTTGTAGTATTCTCCCATTAATGTTTGGGATAAGGAGACACTGCCGCCTTGTTGTATGTGAAATTACAATTCAACTTGTGGTTTGAACCATAAATTTTTTAGTAATACCTCTTCGACTATTATTGATAATGAGTATATTACATTAAACTAAATTGTCTGTTGCCTAAATTTAGCGATAATTAATTTCTCTGTAAAGCCATTTCATTGGCCACTGAAATTTAAACATTAATAAAATAATATTCAATGCTTTAAATTATTGTATAGAACTCAAAGATTTAAATACGTCTATTAGGGCAAGGGATAATAAAACAAATATTTGCATCGATATGAATATTGTTTATTTAGCTTTAATATGTTTTTATTAATATATGCATTTATTATAATACATTAGGAATAAAAAATTATTATAACTTTACATATAACAGAGATACGTGTTTTTTTTTTCTTTCAATTATTTAAAATAAATTACCTGGACCAGTTCTCTAGTTACCACAATCTTTAGATCTAAGGAATATGTCTAATATGAAGTAGATTTTATTTACTGTTTCTTATTTACGTGCCTCCGTTGGTTTCTTATTTTCCACTATTTAACTCAGTTATCCAAATGGACCAATCTACTCTCATGGAGAGTGGAGAATTAGAAAAAAATTATATTTAAGAGCATTGTATGGTCAGCCCGACATAGTAAGTGTAATAAAAAAGGGAAGGCTGAGGTGGCTCGGGCATGTGAAGCGTATGAAGGAGGATCGTCTGCCAAGGAAGCTGCTTCTTGAGAAGCCGAATGGTACCCAAAAGCGTGGACGTCCCAGAATGAGATGGATGGACGATGTTGAGGTAGACCTGTGCTAGCTTGGGGTTAGAAGATGGAGAGCGGTTGCTGCCGATGGAATAGCCTGCCATACATTCCATGAGGGCCAAGCCCTTCAAGGGCAGTAGCACGGAATAAAAATAATAATTGATGATTATTTACTTTTTAGTTTTAGGTGATATGTATTGGGATATGATTGTGTACTTATATCCCTAATAACTATCACCTTTGAGAGTGGAAGAATGCAACAATAAAAGTTTTATAAAAAATGAAATGTTCCACTATCAAAGGAAATGAGCAATATGCAAACAAATATTTTTTAAATATGATTAATGAAAACAATTGTAAAAACAAGGGGGGCAAGGTATTTAATAATCATGCACCAATGAAAAGGATGGGTCACTGAGGGGATCCCTGACTTTAACCAAATATTTTTAGTGATTCTATAACCAAGCCATGACGTTATAGGAACCGAGAAAAATTATATATAAATGTTTCAAAAACTATGTTATTCAAAATTGTTTTTCGTTCTTATTTTTCGTATAAAACAGACTGTCAAGTACATCGATCATTATACCAACTACACTTTTTTAGTCTTTTTTCTTTCTTTTTTTGTTTTTATATCCTCTTATTTTATTCTATGATGCGGTAAAATGGATCATAAGCATAACCGTTTTCAAAACATAAATTTAAAATTTCATTTACGCACGCGTTTGTGAAAGTTGGAAACATAATATAATAAAATCGTTATGGTGCCAACAATGTATAAATACGCACTTTTCCTGATAACATCAAAATCAGATCAGCGGTTTGATTTGGCAAAAACACAAATTTGACAACGGACCGATAGACGAAGACAGAACCAAATTTGTTTCTTAGCTTAGTACCTAAAATCAAAGTTAAAATTTTCGATTCGTACATTTTTTTTTCATTTACTGCATGAATATTAAGCTGAAAGAAGTAAAATAAATAAACATACACATATTCTTTATTATTATAATTTAATAGCACAAGGGTTTTTAATGAGATTTGGTTGCCATAAACGTACACACGCATCAAATAATGTTGGTTGTAACAAATATTTAAGAATAAATTAAGTTCAGATTCTTGTTTTGTTGTTTATTTTACTGCCTGTAAACAGCTCATCAGCTAAATCAATACAAAAAGTTTACAATAGGATATAAATTACCACTCTAGTGGTATATATAAGGACTGAGGTTTTCTTTTATTTTCAGTGTCACCACAAACTATCCAACATGTCTAAGCTGGTTCTCTTTCTCTTCTTGGGTGTCTGCGTCATGGCAGTACACATGGAGGCAGTCAGTAAGTATCATATTGAAATAATAATACTTTAAAAATTTTAATGTTATATTATAAATTATAATTTATATTTATAAATCTTAAACTTTGTATTTGACATCAATCTTGATCTCATTTTATTATAAAATAACTGATCCAGATGATGAAGGCAGCGACGATATCAGCGATGCAGAATTAGAGGCATTCGTAAACTCAATCGAACCAAAACTTAAAGAACGTAAGTATGATATCTATCAATAATATATGATCGAACCCATTTGGCTGATTTGTATAGTTAAAATAAACCTCTTTTTCTTAATAAATCTGTACTGATAAGTATAAAGGGCTTAAGTCCAAAAAATAACGATGTTGAGTACATAGTCAGGCTCAGAAAAATATTGTCGCTCTAAATGCATAAAGGATTTTTTTTTTTTTTTTTTTTTTATT
>NW_027108688.1:6738-20199 GCF_000696795.3 Halyomorpha halys | reverse complement strand
TGATGTGGGTATTTGGGAAGTAACAAATATATCAAGGATATCAGGACGTTTTTTAAGGGATGTAGGGCATAAAGGATTTAAATTGTATATTATGGTATTATGGTTGTTAAAACTTTGTTGAATAGATAAGTTTTTATACAGAATTTATCGAAATTTATTTTTCCTCTCATGAAAATCTAGAATATGTACTTAAATCCATTATACTTATGTTGGCAATTATTGTTGGGTTTTGTATCATTTTGATTTACTTCTTTTTATATTTTGATTATAATAATACTATGTTATTCTAACAGTTTTGGCTGAAGACCCCAGGATCAACTTTAAGAAAATCTGGAACAAAGCTAAACCCATCTTGAAGAAAATCGGGCAAGTCGCTAAGCCTATCGCCATCGAAGCAGGGAAAGCCGCCGCTGGAGCTGCCGCCGGTGCTCTTGTTGGTTAATAACTAATTATCATATATTTTAATTAAAATCATGTTATGTGCTCAATTAAATATATATTTCTGTAAATCCAATCTCTAAGAAATTTTTTCAATATGTATATTTTTCAAATACAGTTGTCATTTTTTTTTCTCGAAAAAAATTCGTTCTAATTTGCTTAGTATCTCCAACCACCTACCTCTATAGAAAAATACTATTTATTCTAAGTAAAAACAATGTAATATATTACATTAACAGTTTATGAAGAATCGAGGAGCATATTATCAATAGTCAATGACCATATTTGAAATATTATTATAAGTGCATCTCATTTTAATTTATAACACCTATTTTATAGAAGAATTAAAGTTTTTGAATTAATTAAAAAAATTCAGATGTAGAATTTTCTTTAAAATTTTTTTAGAATTTTCTTGTGCAGCAAACTTGAAAAAATAAATAAATAACATGGGATTACTTAGTGATTAGAAATTATTTAAGTGAGATTAATAATATATACACACATATAAATAAATAAAACAAAACAACAATAGAAACAAAATTATTTATACACTCATCAACACAGTCAAATGTAACGATAATAATTCTTAGGAATAAATATTGAAGTAATAATTTGAAGATGAATAATGCTAATCCTAAATATATTAAAAACACTTATTAAAAATAATAGGTTATAAGACCAAATACAGAATTTTATAAATTAATTAATACAAATAATATTGGTGGAGGGAATAAACTTATAATAATGTTTTTCACAAATGTAATACTTCCACTTATATATATTTCATATATAGTGAAAGTAATAAATAAATGAAAAGTTAGTACCAGAAAATCTGTTAGCGTGTAAACTAACACTACAAATTCATATTTTGTATCTATCTCTTTGTAACTATCTCCTTTTAATGAATAGTTAACCACGAAATAGAGATTTTGAAATAAATAAAAAAAAACACCTTTCCACCAGGACAACAACTCATACAACACTTATTCACAAGTATCAAGGAATTAAAATCAAGACCAGATCTCAGGTATTAAGAGCCAGTACAATAAACCAATTAAATAAAGCTTAACTGTTTTTTTTCTGTTTATTTGTAACTGTAGTAAATAAAAAAAAATCTAGTAAATGAGCTATTAGTTCTGTTACTATGACAATGCACAGACTAGTAGATAAACTACCGATTAGCATTCGAAAGCATTCTGATTACAATTACTTGCATTCTTTTAGAACATTCAAAAGAGCGCTTAAGAAATATTAATTTATGATGAACATAACATTATATGCTATTAAAGATCAATAATAAACGTTAACCAAATAAGTTAAAGATATATACTAATGATCAGTATATATTGTTTATGAACATTAAAATTTCTTTTCATCTATTTTTTTTATTTATAAAATGTATAACTATTGTTAGATTTTTTTCTGCTTATCTCATCAACTAACTTTATTTATAATAATCAATTTATATATTTCAGAATTTATTATTGTTCCTTATTTCGCCTTAAAAAATATATAAATATTTAGCGTTTTCATTATTAGTATTATATACATATAGGGTATCTCAGTAGATAGATACACCCCATAAACTCCTTGATTATTGCTTGGTTTTAACAATGATATCCATGCTAATCTTCTTAGAGTATTGTTGGTTTTCTACCTACCCTTCTCCAACCCAACACGTCTCTAGAATCGGATTTTGGTAGTAAATCAGATTTTAAGACTAATTAACATTGGTCACTTATTTGATCTGACGGATCCTAAAGATGTAAACACCGAAGAAACATTTTTTTATTTATTTTTGCAATCGCCTCTAAACGGAAAATCGAAAAATTCTAAATTCGTTTCAAAATTAAATTCCCTGCAAGTATACCTCATCATGACTCATTGGTTAATTGAGACTTTACCCTTACGGCAGACTAAAATGATGAAAGGCTTCAATCATATTCAAAAATGGTTTATTTTTATTTTTATTCTCGATTTTTCGGGCCTTTTATGCAAAAATCATCAAAAACTGTAAAGAATTGTATTGGTTTCCCGTCGTTTTACGCCGTAAGGACGAATTGGATCAAAAAAGATATATTAATTTGTCTTAAAGTGTGATTCAAAATTAGAATAAAAAAAAAACATGACTCTTTCATTGGAAATTCCAAAGTTAAGTGCGCTGTAAAACGTTAAAAATTAACAATTCTCCCTAAAGACAGACGAAAGCCCAGTATTTTAAGACCTTACGATAATAAAATAAATATTCCAACATTTATAGAGATAGTGGGGAATAAATATTATATCTTATGGTTTATTTATTCCTTTTTTATTCATCATAAAATTAATATTTTGGTTATTGTTTTTATTACTAAATCCATTTTTTTTTTTTTTTTTTACAATTTAATTCACATCAGTATTCTTTCAATATTTGATTTTACATTTTTCACCGAGAATTTATCCAGTATATTGTAAAACTAAAATTTTCAATTCAAAAATATGTTATATATTAAAATTTTCAATAAAGATTTATCGAAATGAAGTAAACTTCGATATTTATTTTTAAAAAAAAAATCCAGTTGAGAATATGATAATAATAAAAGTGAGTAAGTTCCTCAAATCTTTATAGTGTATGTAATATTATAGATTGTTATTGTTATTAAATATGCTCATTGTTATTTACTTAGCAATGTTTCTTCTGATAGTAATTGGATTAAGGTAAGTAAATATAAAACAAATGAATGTTTAAAAAAAATGTATTTTAATGAAAAAGCAGAACTAGGATTTAATGAAATATACTGTTATACAGCATATTACATTATTTTATAGATACAGCATATTACATTATCATTATGATGATAATTAGTTATCAACCGACAATAGCTCCCGCAGCAGCTCCAGCGGCGACTTTTCCTGCTTCGATGGCGATGGGCTTAGCAACTTTGCCGATTTCCTTCAAGATGGGCTTAGCTTTTTTCCAAATTTTCTTAAAGTTGATTCTGGGATCATCCTTGAGAACTGTTGGAAAAATGTAATTAAAAATAATAGGAAAAGTGTGTTGAGAAAGAGAGGGATATTTCAAATATAAAAATAAATATCAGTGACTAACACAATTAATTACAAATCCGATAAATTCTATGTTATTTGTAGAAGTTATACTTACGTTCTTCTTCCAGTATAGGTTCGATTGAGTTTATGAGTGCCTCCAATTCCGCATCGCTGATATCGTCACTGCCTTCTTCATCTGAAGTAGTCGGAATGATTTAGTTTTAGGTAAAATAATTTTAAAAGTTATTTCACATATAAATTTATAGCCTTATACCAATACTTTTATTATTGGTTTTATTATGTTAACGTAGTACTTACTGACTGCCTCCATGTGTACTGCCATGACGCAGACACCAAGGAAAAGGAAGAGAATCAGCTTAGACATGTTGGATACAAGTGGTGACACTGAAGAAGTGAGAACATCTCAGTCCTTATATACCGATGTTGGAATGGTAATTAATATGCTTTTGTAAACATTCTGTATTGGTTTAGCTGCCGAAACGTTAAAAAGAAATAAAATTAACAACAAAATATCTCTGTAATCAAAAGGAATAATTATAAAAATTAGTTTAATAAAAAAAATCTTCATATCGTGCCAAAAACAAAAAATCAAATTTTGAAAATTTTATAATTTTTGTTCCATCGGATAGACATTTTTTTTTCTTTTTTCTTTTATTACAACTGAGTATACATTCCAAGGTTATATAACAGTTCATTTGAAGGCTGATAAAAACCAATCAGTAGTTATAAATAAATTAAATGGAGTCTGATTTGAATTATTACGTCCATCTCCAAAATTTTGAAATTCGGTTAACTTTCTTAAACTTTATGTGGGATTTTTTCTTTTATTGTAAAAAGTATAATTAATTATTTATTAAATAAATCAAAACTTGTATCCTTTTTTGTCTCAACACTTTTTATTTCAACAGTCCAACGTTTTGGCCATTTTAGCCATCCTCAAGGACATCTTCAATTATAAATTCTTCCTCACATTAAATTTAGAATTACTTTTGCAGGCTATTCTAAATTTAATGTTTATAACTATTTTTGTTTATTTATCAGTCCGATGTTTCGGCCAATTCATTCATCCTTAAGGACAATCTATCACAAACAGCTTTTATTATATATATATAATCTTTAACAATTTTAAACGTATAACAATATTATTAATATACCAGCCAATAACCAAAACCCAACATACTTTTGATTTTGAAAATACTATGATCTCATACCTGTTAGTATGTTGCTCAACAAATCTAAAATCACATAGCTAGTCAAAAATTCTCTAAACCTCTTTCGTTTATGTTAATTGAGTCTTGGTCTTCTTTAGATATCTAGCTTTTAGAGATGAAGAATGTTTCAATCTCTTATATTTTATCTAAGAAATGGTACCTGCATGTGATGCCAAAGGTATTTCATTAAATATGAATTTCTTATTACTGGAAAATAATTTATAAATGCATATTTCTTATGAAACGTCAGGTACAGGAAAGGTTATTAAATAAAAATACTTAATGAAATCAAAAAAATTTTTTGCATTATTATAATTATTTAAAATATTTTCCCTAATTATCTAGAAATTATTCCAAACGTTATCAACTAATATATCCAAGAACTGAATAATTCAGAGTTTTGTAAAGAAATGAAGTCTGATGAGAGATGCGTTTTTTGGCCTAAGATCATTTTTTTTTTTAATTTGACATTTTAGCACGTTGTCTAAATTTCTAAGCAGACGGAAATTTGTTGGAGATAAGTCTGGGAATAAGTTGGATATAGAAGAAGGTTGTATCGCAGCCTATTTAGTTTCTCCACTGTGTGTCCACGGGTCTCCACTAATTAGGAACCATTGATGTATACAATTAATGTGTCTTTGATTTACATTAGTCTTTCGTTTACAACCATCTAATTATGTGGTTAACTACCTCTTAAACTAATTTTTTTTGTCAAAATAAGAATAAATCGATAATGAGGTTTTAAGCTCAATCGGTATACGAGGCCCCAGTGTGCTACGATTTGTCATAAAACAATGGACTAATTAGATTCTGTTATTAATAACTGAAATTTGCATATCAAATGGTTATTAGTGTCTAATTCTAATGATCAACAAGTTTACGCTGGTTATTTTTGACGTCATTAATCAATTTGGCAGTTGTAGAAAAAAAAATTGTTGACGTATTTTGATTCAATGTAAATCCTGCCTTTAATTATCTTGACACTCCAGAAAATACTAATTAGTAAAAAAGGATTTTTAAAAAAATACCTAACAAACAAAAGGAGTCTTAAAATAATAAGTGATTAACACTTGAGTGTTTATTCTTTAAAAGTAATGTGCAAACTACATTTTAACCGTATCTATTAACTCCCCAATGAAGACCAATGAATAAAGAATGACAAATTCAAAACCGGGAACATAATAGTTAAAATGTCTTTGGTTGTAACACTAGTAAGAGGAATAGAAAAAAAAAAACATTTTTTTTTTTTTATTTTAATGGTTGTAAAAGTCGATATGTAAATAAATACGCAAAAGAGGACCCTCCCTCCCCCGACTCAAAAGGTAAGAACTTAAGCTACGATTAGAAGAGGTGATGAAATATGGTTAATAGAGAGAAGGTTTACTAAGGTTTCGGAAAACCTTAGGTTAGTAAGAAATAAAGTCGATATTATAAGGGAATAAAATTCAGGAAACGTTTCGGTATTAAACAGCTAAACTAGATGATTGTCCTAATAACGTAAAAAATAAATATCTACCAATAATTTTTAAGAATTATTCACTGAATCTCAAATAAATAAGTTAAACTTAATTATAAGTAATTAAAATATAATTTACTATTTACACAACTACTTTTACAATTACTAAGGGGGGCTAACTATCATGCATACGCCTTGACTGTCTTACGCTCCTTTATTGCAGCAAAAGTGTTAGCCACCATCATGACGCAACTGTATGATAGAGAAAATTATGGAATCATTCACTGTTGCGACCTTTTCACTGTCAGACGCGGTGCAGTATGATAGTTTTGTAATAGTACAAGGAATGTCAATGGACTAACAGTTACATTAACTGCCACATTTTACTGTCGTATATATACGCCTTGACAGAAACTGTCGCAACATTGAATGATTTCATAACTTTCTTACAAAATATAATGACGCTAAGCAGGAAAACATTGTTATTACCCATATATTTATCCAAAAACTTAATATTGTATAAAACCCTTGCCTCAACAACAATAATCCGTACCGGGCCCTACATACCCCAAAATGACTCGCCCGGCCCCAAATATAATCTACCCCAACAATAACCTCTAATTAAGGTTGTTTTAATAACCTTGATTAATCATTAATCAGAGGAGAGAGAGTGAGCAGCGCTAATTCAGATAGAGTGGAGATAGAGGGTGCTATTTTTGTTTATTAGTAAGAGAGGGAATGTACCAAGTTCCAATAAAATCGGCTTAGTTCTTATAAAATGATAAAAATAATCAGAACAATAGAAAAATGTGAGTACCTACCAAAATAATGTTGAGCACTAAGTGTTAGGAGGACGAATACCTACCGGTGTTTACTCAGCTCTTTTCTTAATTCAACGAAGTTTGATAGGAGCTTAAATATCTCAATCATTCCCTTCATTCATGTAAAGTCATTATTCAATGAATAAATTCTATGGAATAATATGCAACCAAAACCATATGCATTTGAAATTCTAATAAATACAGCTAAATATTGCCAAATCGCTGCACATTTTCCGATACTTTAGATTATAATTTTTATTTTTTTCTAATCAATTACTTTTGTTGCACTGCCTTCGGCAAGAAACAGATAATATAAATGCCGTCGTAGGCCTGTCGGATATCATAAACTTTATATGGAATCTATAAATATATCTTTTTATGGAATTTTAATTGTTATATTATTGAGTTAATATTATTAACACAATGAATAAATTGAACTTCCTTCTAAAATAAAATGAATTAATCGGTTTTATTGATGTTTTTTCTTACCATTCAATAAATTCATACATATACAATACAGTGGATAACATTCCACCATTATCTGGACTACATGATTTTCTATCTTACTACCCCACTTACTAGGATCAAAAAAATCTGGTATTCAGATCTAAACTTCCATAACGTATTGATAAAGTGAAAATTACTTTATTATATAGTGTTAATATTTTTTTTAAATATTGGAGTATTGTTTATGGGCACGTTGTTAGACTGTTTTATTTATGATGAATCTTGGCTAAAATTAATCTGAATTGTATATGTATTCTTTTTATTTGAAATACTGTTTTATTAAAAGGATGCAATTAATACAATTACACAAAATCAGACAATAAAAAAAGAACATAAAATTGGGACCATTAATTAGGGAAGTTTGAGGGAAGAGATTAATAAATTGATACATGCTTCTTAATCAATGATAGAATTTAAATAACTTCATGATTAGACTTACATTTATTCTTTGAGCAGTGGAGTATTAAAAGTTTGAAACACATTTAACGGAGACTAAAAGGAGGGGAAAAAACCTCGATAATTTTTCAACTGAACTTCTTAAACACAAACCGGAAGGTATAATTCTTCTCTTTCCATTCCAGCACTTTCGAAATGTTCAGCCGATCCATTCTTAGTTAAGCATATTAATAAACGGAAAAAAGTTCTAGGATATTTGAAAATAATTAAATAAATATTTATTGCAATGCAAAGCAGATGAAAAACGATAAGTTAATGCTGGGATTGAATAATTATTTTGAAAATTATAATACATCAAACCTTCTTTATTCTATTAATTAAAATTTTTATTAATGAGCTAAGTAAATTAATAAAAAAAAAACCTCCAAAAATAATAGCTTTTAGGAAGAACAGTGCGATCAGGGAGTCCATAATTTACAAATTAAATTGTATGTATTCATTAGTATTATAATATGCCACAAACTTTGGCAATAAGATCACATTAATATTAAAATTTTTAAAAAAAGTAAAGAAATAAATTATGTATAAATAAATAAAAATAATTAAAATTAAAATCTGTACCACAACAACCCATAAAAGGTCAATAGTTCAGTACTTTGTAAGGAACTACTGTTACTAGAACAACGGTTGTGCAAGAAAGTGATTTGGACAGAATCAGATTTTTACCCAATTAAGCGTACCCATTTTATCAGGGTGAGTGGAACCCAAGAAGGCTCCAAAACCCACAAGGGTGAAGAAATTGACTCACGGATAAATAAAAAAAGATAAATAAAATAAACATAAAATATAAAAATTAAAATTAAACTACCTACATTTATGAAGAAATATTATGTACAATATTAACTCTTTCGACCTGAGGATCCCTGAGCCCACTCTATCCTCCACGCATGAGGGGTAGAGCAGGGCTCTACTTCGTTTGTCGAGTTAGGCCACTGCCGTTTCAACTTTCGAGGTGATGTGTAGGGTGGAATTGAATAAGGATTGGACTAAAGTATAAGGATGATTAAAAAGGTTTATATGAACGGAGTCCATAATTAACGTGGTAAGGAATTAGGAATTATATACAAGAAACAAATTTTGATTTTCGAGAATGTTTAACATTCAAGAGTTTAATATTAATATTAATTTTTTGATGATTTAGATTTATAGCCAGAAAAGGCAAAAAATTTAAATATTTTCCTAGACAAGGATGTGGATATAATTCGACCATATATGTGTCAATCTACTAGTTTATATATTTTTAAATCTAATAAATAAAACTTGCTAGTAATAATGGCTAAAGAATGTTCAAGCAAACAGCTATTCAGCTAAACTAATAAGGAATGTTTACAATGTCATATGTATTACCATTCTACTATTGGTATATAAGGACTGAGGTTTTCTTGATTCTTCAGTGTCACCACTTGCATCCAACATGTCTAAACTGGTTCTCTTTCTTTTCCTTGGTGTCTGCGTCATGGCAGTACACATGGAGGCAGTCAGTTAGTATTGTGTTAATTAAATAAAACAAGTTTTAATTGTATTTATATTAATTTTAAAATTAATTTTTATAAAACTATTTGATTTAAAAAATAATTTATTCTGACTTATTCAGACGATGAAGCTAGCGACGATGAACAATTGGATGCACTCATTGACACACTCGAACCAGAATTGAAAGAAGAACGTAAGTATGAATTATATAAATAGTATGTAATTAATTTGACTTGATTGTTGGCCACTGATATCAATTTGTATACTTAAACTAAATTTGCCACTTGACTATTTATTTTATAATTATATTTTCACTATAATGACGATACATTATTCCATCAGTTCTGCAGGACGACCCAAGGCTTAACTGGAAGAAAGTGTGGGGTAAAATTAAGCCCGTCTTAAAGGAAGCAGGCAAAATCGCTAAGCCAATCGTTACTGAAGCAGCGAAAGCCGCCGCTGCAGCTGCTGCTGGTGGTTATGTTAAAGGAGGAAAATAAATAATTAAATATATATAATGCAAAAAAAAAATGCTACATGCTGAATAAATAATATATTTCAGTACATGAATTTGTTATTTTTTTTATGACCTTTTTTTTTTTACTTCTTGAATTAGTGAATGCTTCCATTTCCATGCAACTGTTGAATCTGCTACTATCTAAAGAAACAATTTTTTTTGGTTCTAAAATATTGCACGAAAATTTATTTCATAAGCGTTGAAATTTTAGTAGCTACTCGTACGATTACCTAGAAAAATGAATTTGCAATGCAGAACTTAAAAAAAAAATACATAGTACTATTGCAATTGTAAGTAATATTGATAGGATCGGAATAAAAAAAAATAGCTGAAATAATTCGTTTATGGTGAATAAAAAATAAATAAAAAGGTTAAATTAAAAAATACGCCTCTGTAAAACTAGTAATAATAAAAAGTTAAATAAATCAATAGATAGATGAACACGAATAATGAATGGAATGAAATTTATTGACTTTTAATTAATTTAAAATTTTTGCATTTCTTTATTATATAATTATGATAAAAAAATATTTACAAGTGAAATTAACAATAATAAAACAAGCTGTAAAAATGAAACCGAAGAAATGCAAAAAAAAAAAAATATTTGTATATATGTTCGTATATTAGCTGAACTGAAGTGATACGTACATAGAGATTAATTGAATTTTCATAAATATGAAAAAAAAAATTAAATTCTCCAAATAACTTTTTATAAATCTTTCCGAAAAAAGTCAATTTAAAATAATTGTCTTTTGGTCTTAATCAAAGGAGTAAAAGCTTGTTATCAACCTGATTTCCAAAAAAAAAAAAAAATACAAGCCCACGCTCATACAAACACGCAACCACGAACATACTTACTTTAGGTTATTTATGGGCGAAAGAGTCGACAATAGAAGCCAGTGAATACACTTCTGTTTCTCTTTTCATGGACGGATAATTTCCATCTTCTTATTTTTATTTTTACAGTAATTTAATCTTTTTTGTTTAATTTCAGCATAAGGAAATATATGTCAAGTTAATTTTCATAATGATTTTTATTTTATTTATTACTTATATTATTTTCTTCTTTACCTTATACATTAATATAAATTTAACCATATTTTTACCATCCTAAGGAAGGTGGACGGTCAAGGTAAAGTTAAATTTTAAACCCCACAGTCGCCATAAATATATTGGAACAATTTTGTGAAATGAGCAAATAGCAATAAATAAATACTCGATGGATAAATAAGGAAATTTATAAATTAATTATTATAATCAAAATTAATCAAATTAATAAACAGAGGAAAAAGTGCCAATAAGAATAAAGCAAAAGTTCTTGAATGTAAGAATCGAAGAAAATCTTGAGCAATCCAAACAACGTGTGGAAAATCATGAAAACGTACAGAAATATATCGTTTCAGAATTCTATTCCCAGGATCCTTCTTCACAATTGTGATATTCATTTAGTCATCATGGTTGCTATTTTAATCTCCAGTATTCAGCTCCTCTATCGCTACTCAGAATGAATTCTAACAAATTAATAACCATTGAATAAAATTGGTTTTAATCGATTAGAAATTATGAAACATGAATATGAAAAAAATAAATAATTCATTACAGTTATCCATTGTAAATAAACATCAGTACTTTTCTAAGCTCTTCATTAAATTCTGTTTTGTTGAGGAGAAATGCTTCGGTTACCCCAGTTCTTGCGGATTACATATTATGAATTTTATTTGTCTCCCGTTTTGTCCCTAAAACTGTCCGAAATGGGACTGTTACATAAATTTTTATTTAACAGTTACATTTTAAAATAAGGAGTCACTGTTACTATAGATCCATGTTTAAAATAACCACATAACAAATATAATACTCATCTATGACCAACATAATAATAGACAGTCATTTCTATCATAATCCTTATTTGATAATTTAATTTACGACCAAGTTTATTTCATTTTTATTTTTATTATGCTTCTCTACATTTTGACATTATTTAATTTTATTTCGGTATTATTAATTTTTTTTATACTTTGAAATAATTAATAAATAAAATGATATGAATGAATTCATTTATGACTATTAGCTCAAGTCAAAACGAGGCAGATTATAATAATTGAAAGTAAAAGAAATTTATTTATCATAAATAATCAACAATATGAAAGAACAAACATGCATAAATACAAAAAGTAACAACAATGAATAAATAAATAAAGCGTCTCTCTCTTTCCCTCTCCCTCTCTATTGAATAAAATATATTGTACTTGGCATAAAATTTATCTTCTGTGTCTTTAGATCTATTTATTCAATATTCAAGAATTAAATAAGAATAATATTTTATTATTAATGAAAAAATAGTAAAACTAAATAAAGTATATTACAGACATGATAATACCTAGTTATTTTTAGAATTATAATACCAAACAATTCTTTAACAGTAATACTTTGGTAAAAACCATAAATATGATTTTTATACTTAAAAAACAAACAACATTATATTACATCTTTTTTTGACCTACGGAAATCTCTTGAGATATTTTTAGAATGAATGGTTAATTTTTATTTAAATTGTATATAATTTTATTTACTGAATAACAAAGCATCGCAGCTTAAGTAATAATTTGTTTAAAAATAATGGACTGATTAGACATTGTTATTAACAACGGAAAATCAAAACAAAGATTTTCATATCAAAAGGTTATTGAATAATGTTTAATTCTAATAATCAACAGGTTTATTCTCGTTATTATCAACGTCATTAATCAATTAATTATACTGCTTAATAGTTGCAGAAAAACAACTTGTTGACGCATCTTGAGTCAATGTCAAACTTGTTTTTGATCTAAAAGCAGGGAAGATCCTAATTAATATAATAGCAAGAAAAAAAGATTACACAAACTGCATAACGAATTTTTAAATGATGTTTATTAGCAGTATGCGTAAACTGAATTTCAAAGGGTAGAAGTCCCTATTTTATGTATTTTTAATATAGTTCGTGATTTTCTTAAAATATTAAATTAATTATTTTTTATATATGACTGTTTAAGAATGGTTTAGTTTATTATCAATTTACACAATTTTGATCCTTTTTTGTCTGTCAACTTTTATTCTTTAAAATTTCCAGGTCATTGTCAAGGATACAACCTACAAAAAGATTTTTGTTTGTATATAACAATTACATTATTTCCTTCAACTACACACTGATTTCTTTGGCCATACATTCAATATTGATGTCATTGCTTTTTAAAAAACCCAAAATTGCAGGCTAATTGCCTTTGTCACTTCTTTAAAATAAATTAATCATTAAAATAATATCATAATCACTACATAAAATTGTGTTTTTAAATAGATTTCTTACTTACATAACTTTTTTTTTAATAAATTGATATCCTAGATTTAAAACTTTTTTACAAAACACTTTCCCTTCTTTCATTTATATTTACAACTTAATAACAGATCCTACCTTCAACAGGCTAGGACTATGCGATCACCTAATCATATAACAATAACTTTTTTATCATTAATTTACATTTTTAATATAATTTAATTAAC
>NW_027108688.1:0-6688 GCF_000696795.3 Halyomorpha halys | reverse complement strand
TCCTAGATTTAAAGCTTTTTTACAAACCACTTTCCCTTCTTTCATTTATATTTACAACTTTAAAACAGAACCTACCTTCAACAGGTTAGGACTCTGTTATCACCTTATCATATAACAATAACTTTTTTATCATTAATTTACATTTTTAATATAATTTAATTAACATTCATTTTTAATTATTTTTCTTATATTTAAAATCCATAATTAATATATTCTTATTTTATGTGTATTTTTTAACATACATTTACCCTCCTATCTATTTTATTTTTTCACATATTTATTTTATATATACATTTGTACAATTTAACGATTTCAAAAATTTATCTATTTACTAACTTTTATATATATATAATAATTACATATTTATTTTTCTCAACATTTCTGAATAATGGTGGTTTAGTCCCTTAGGATGTTTAAAATTGACAGTATAATTTATATTTTCTGAGATGTAAATCGATTCTAATATATCTCTTCTTAAAATATTATTTTCTTTATGAATGATCTTGACATTTTCAAAATCTAATTTATGTTTATTTTGAACAGCATGTTGAACCAATGCTGTTTTTTTGGTTCCTTTTCCATATTTTTTACATCATTCTCATGTTGATACATCCTGTCTTTTATATATTCTTTGGTTTCATCAATATATATGGCTGGACAATTAATGCATGGAATTTTATATACTAGTCCAGATTGATATTTACTGTCTATTGGGTCCTTTGTTCTACTATAATTTTTTTTTTATTTTATTGTTTGGTTTGAAACTTAATTATATATCTTCCATATCATAATCCTTTGTTTTCTTTTATTTATTTAAGTGTTTCGACCACTTGGGCCATTTATACTTGATTTACAAATTCGATTACAATTGGCATGTTCATACAGTTGTAAAATTTTATTCATCAAAATTCAATTTTTTTATAATTCAATTAACCTCTATACATATCATTAGATATTTATTCCATTAGATTTCTTATAAGAACTTTCAATTCGTGAAGTGTAAGAATTCTTTTCCAGTAAAGAAGATCGTATTTGTTTTAAGTTTTACTTTTTAAATGAAAAACAAATAATAATAATATTTAATTTAAAAAAATGTAATTTTATTGTTTTGTTTTTTTGTCCAAAGTTGTGACATGTTAATAATGAGGCAAGGAGATACATTGTTATTAATAACTTTTTAATAAGGCAATAAAAATAACGGATGAAAATAACTTTTCCTTTATTGAAAATTTGATGAAAATAAAGGAAAAGTTTTTATTTATTAAAATAAACGAAAAGTTATTTAATATGTTTCAAGAAAACTTTCATCCTAAAAGATTAATAAAGAAAATATTAACAATAATAACAAAGTGATTACAATACCTATAGTATATATAAGTATCCTTATAGTAGTAAATATTACAAGCAGTAAACACGGAGTCAATAAGTACTTTATAGAAATAATAAAAGCAGTAATAAAAAAGTACATATAAGTATAAGTTATTTTATTTGAAAATAAATTATTCCAACTGTCTCAGATGATGAAAACAGCGATCAAGAATTCAAAACACTCGTAAAATCCTTCGAACCGGAACTTAGAGAAGAATTTAAGTATGATTTTTTTTAAACATTATGTGATTGATATCAAATATAGAGTAGAATATATTTTATTTGTGAAAGACAAAGTTTTGTACAAACTAATTGCACAAGATACAATTATAAAACAAAACCTGAGTATAGTGCTCCATTACAAAACCAATAAACAAGGAGAGAGAAAGAAATACTTTATTTATTCATGCTGCCCAAATACATCGGGTTGGTACATTACACAGCATACTGATCAATCCGTGACTGGACAAATATAAGTTACATATTTTTACATGATATAATATAATACATAGATAACATTTTTTTTTCCTCTTCCATAGTTTTCTTTTACTTTTCTTTTACAATTAATACCAGTCTACAAACTAACTACAAGTTTTTCGATTTATTCCTTTTCTTTTTCTGTCCCTTCCATTTCACAACCCCTATTTCCTTTGATCAACAAATTCCCCTATATAACAAATATTAAAATATTTAAAATAATAAATAAAACAACAAATAAGATAGGCGATGCATGCATGCCACCCCACCTCTGGATAAACCCCCATACTCATTAATTTCCATGCATGTGGTGGTGGATGATTCCCAGGGAGTCAAGTATTATATTTTCTGTCAACCTAGCCACGTCCTGGACATCGACCCCAAGCTCCTCCATGAAGCTCCTAGTTGTGCTGGGAATCGTTCCACGGGCTCCGAATCAGAGGCCTCTCACGTTGAAGTCTCGTTCTCCGAAGCCCTCACGGAACTTCTCCTTGAGGAAAGGGATACATTTATCGTAGATTTCCTACAAAACAAATTGGATAGCAAAACAATAAAAAAAAACAAAAAACAAACTGGATAATACAAAACTATCAACATAATATTCATTACTCCACTATATTAAACCTTAAATAATGGGGATTATTTTAAATAAACGAAAGCGTAATATAAGTACAGATATTAATTAATTTCGAAGACTATTTACATACTGCTATTTATTTATAAAAATTAAAATCTGTACCGCTACAAACCATAAAGGGTTAAGGGTGAAGTACTTTGTAAGGAAGTACTGTTACTAGAACGGCTGTAAGAGGAGATATGGTCCGAAACACGCTCAGTCGTCAGATTTTCACCTAATTAACAAAGAGCACTCAATTTATGAAGCTGGGTGGACCCCAGAAGGGCTCCAGAACCCACAGGATTGACTTACGGCAACAGTGTAATAGAAACACTTTTCTAACCAGCCGGATCCGAACCCTGGTCCTTGGAGTTTATAACATTATGCCTTGCCACTGTGCCACCGCGTTGCCCTACTATTTATATGCCACTTGCTAAATCAAACTTATTACATATTGTTATAATATAAATATAGAGTCTGTTCAATTTAGCTTCACTATCAATGTTACACATATTTCAGATGTTTTGCAGGCTGCAAGATACGGATATGAGTGGCTTTAAGATATATTGTCTATTTTCTTTAAAGGTTGGACAATGTTCCTAAAACATAATTGTTTGTACCACATCCTCCTGGATATGGTACAAACAATTATTGAAATAACTTTTGCAGAATGGACAGAGTTCGTTTGCCTCGAAAGTGAGGGTTTTGGTTCCGCGGTGTAGTTTGATGTGTTACGAGTTTCCTATTCTTATTTGGCTTATGCACCTTATTTTTTTTAATTTAGCCTATATGATAGATTTGCTTCAGGTTTAAGTTGGTAGAAACTGCAGAGTGATCGGTACATGGGGTTAATGTTTGAGTTCAATGCTCTATTAATGTCAGTTGAGAAGTCGTGATTTAGGATCTTTTCAAGAATATCGTCTTTATGTTTCAATATTCCGTTTTCGTATGAAGCATTGAACTCATTTCTACATCCATATTGGTGAGCTATCATATTAACTTGTAAGACCCAGTTGTATTCTACAGTAGGAACTTCTGCATCTAGCATCCTTAGCTTGTTGAAACAGTTTTGGGAGTCTCTTTTCTGACAGCAATGACAGTTTGGACCAGTAGTTGATAACCTTTGAATTTAAAGGACTTCTATCGGTCTCGGGTCGAACTATTTAGTTTGGGATTTTCTAGGGCCATCCATATAGGTATTTAATGTATCTCATTTGAGAAAATTCTATAGCTTCGAGATATATGTCTCCAATCTTCGGATGCATATAATGGAACAGAGGAGACCATTGAGTCATATAATGCCATCTTTGTTTTTCAAGAGTCATTCTTTCCTCTTCTCAGGGTTTCCAAGACTTTAGCGGTAGCAATGAATGGTTTTTCTATAAATTGTACTGAAACCTGTTTACACAAACGAAAATGAAATTACATTTAGTTTAATCCAAGTAGTTTCTTGCACAGATTTTATTTATATAGTAACTGCAATGGATGCAATAAAATAACACTTCTTTCTCCATAGGCACACTTCTCTAGCGTCCAATGTATGACACTGGAATTATTCTGCCTCAAACGTATTTTATTGAAGATCTTCAAAGGCTCTTGAGTCTGGGTAACAGAATTTGACCATAATGTTTTAAGTATACTCCATGATATACTTTTGACAACTTAAAATACTACTCTAATATGTACAACTTATATTGTTGGGACCACACCCTGGTTGTCCCAGGGGCCCCCTTTCACTATGCCCAGATTAAGTTGAGTTCTACGGATAGCTAATTTGGGGTTTTAAATCTTTTATTCATAAAGAATGAAAATAGATAAAAGAGAAATGTAAATATAAAATAGATGAAACAATAAAATATTTATAAATAAAATTTCATCACGATTTTATATGCCAAATTATTTTATATAATTCTAATTTTTCTAGTGGGTGGTTTAGTTCCATTATCTTTATTATATCATTAACTAATGATATTTTAATTTTTAAACTAGAGTTCAACTAATGATTACTTTTATAATGATCCTTCTTTATCGAACTTTTTTTATTGATAATAAACGAAAATAGAAATAAATAATGTAAGTCGGGGTTAGTGCATCGTTGGCTTATCAAACAGTAGAAAAGTCGGAAAGTTTTTGATCTTTTTACATCTTGGATGTTAATTGCCCTCTTGATTTTGATAGCGTGTAGAGCTGGACGTTATTTATCAAAATTGGAGATATTTTTGACGTTTTGATGGTATATGGAGTTAATATGAGGACTAACTAATAGTTCTGATACTTTAGATAGATAAGCAAAACCAAACATTCCTGAAGCTCTTAGCGTTGGATTTTTCTAACGTTCTTTTGAACGGATGTGCAAGGTGCGGACCAAATCCGGATCCATTGTCAATCTTAATGTAATATTTCTCCAAATAAAAATAAATAAAATTCCTTTAAAATAATTAAACAAAAATAAAGTTTCGTTAGTTACTTAATACTCTTAATAAAAAGTTTCAATTTTATTAATCATTTTAACGAAGTTAAACATTCATATCATTCTATAAGAATGAGACATTCTTATCAGCCCTGATGAAGCCCTACAATATGGGGCGAAACGTTGGATAACAATAAATAGTTTTTTGTTGCTATTTTGAAATCTTTATTGACCTCCACCCAGACCATCTTTTTCCAATATATTAATTTTCAAATATTTATTAACAAAGTTTTCTGATGTCCATTCTCAGAATTTAATTCTCAATAACTAGGCTTACCTTAAAACCAAATTAACCCGAGGTTAATAGGTGCAGTTTTGTGCATTTTGCTCATATTTTGACATAAACGTCTATTTTTTATCTGTTTTGTTTAAACTTTTGTCTACCTTCCTTTAACCCTTTTATGTTGTTATTGCATCATTTTTATGTTAATCCCTTTTTTACCTCCTCACCTATACTCTATTTAGTTTTGCTCTCTGGTCTCATCACAACGGTAAGACTAAGCATTTCTCTCGCCAGTACACTCCTGACTGGGCACCTCTTAGTTGACAAAAAAGTAGAGCACTCACGCAGGGTGAAAGAAGTGAGAAATCTTAATTATCTTCAGCATCAATAAAAACAAAATATTGTTTTTGAAAACATTGCACTAATTAGGTATTGTCTATAATAGCTGATATTCACAACAAAGATTTGCATATCAAGCGCTATTAAATGTCAAATTTTATTAATCAGCAACTTTCAATAGAATATTTCATGAATAAATATTTTTTCTTATTATTACCAGCATCATTAATCAATGACTTCTATTATTTGATACTTGCAACAAAACAACTCGTTGGCGCATTATGATTTTATGTCAAACAATTATTTAATTTCAATTATAATTTTCTTGAATTCAGCAAATAACTCACCGACAAACAATATAATTTGGTACATTTACATTACTAATTTTTGGTACATTTAACGAGCTTCTAATTTTCGATAATATATCTTTATTTAATTGATAGATATTACAATCTGCCACACTATTGTGGACAATAGGCAATAGTGATTAATGATCACATTTATACTAAAATAAAATAAAATAATATTATAAATAAATAAATAAATGCAAGAAATAAAAAAAAGTACATAAAAATAAATAAAATCTCTCTTAAAATATATTCAAACAGAAGGATAAAGAAAATGAACATAATCAAACTATGTGTATGAAAAAATAAATAAATAAAATAATAATAAAAATAATATAATTTCTACTCACATTTCCCTGAGCCCACTCTACCCCCCACGTGTGAGGTGTAGAGCAGAGCTCAAGAGATCCCAGCTCATCCCTCTCACCGCTTCACTGGTATCTCTAATTAAACTATATTAATTTTAATCTAATATTAATTGTATTATACGTTGAATATATATTAAACGACAAGAAACGTCATTCTGTGAGTTTATTTTTTTCAAAAAATATCATGAATCATGAAATTATTTTACAGATGCTTGTAATTAATTGTTAATTCATTTTAGTTTTTTTTCTGTGTAATATTACATTCTGTCTAATGTATACAGATAATGATAATATGGATCACAAAGCCCGTTCACGTCATATTTACAAATATATAAGTTAAATAATAACAAAAGAAGAAAAATAAATACAAAAACAAATTTAAACTTAAAGCAATATATTATCTTAAACAACCTAAGCCTACAATATATATAAAATACTAGAAAATAGAATAGAAGATTTAAAACTGAAATATCGATATTT
>NW_027108687.1:3803-4059 GCF_000696795.3 Halyomorpha halys | reverse complement strand
TTTTTTTTTTTTTACATCTCTTTATTTGTATTTTCTTTAATATTTCTTTTCTTATCTATCTGTTACTATTACCCTTTTCATTTACTATGTTATTTTCCACTTATTTTTTCTCTTTTTTTTTTTTTCCTTTTGTAACTATGTGTTTGTATAATTTTTAGCCCTGACGAAGCCCTGCAACGTGGGGCGAAACGTTGGCTCAATAAAATAGTATAATTCTACTATTTTGAGTTTTTTTGACCGCACCCGGACCATATTC
>NW_027108687.1:0-1197 GCF_000696795.3 Halyomorpha halys | reverse complement strand
TCTCTCTTTCTTTCACCTATTATTTTATAACATCATTGTTTCATCCATTTTCAGGAATACTTAAATATTTCTATTTCTCTTTTATTTCTGTTTATCCTCAATCAACACAATATTTAAACCTCTAGTTAACTATCTCTAGAACCCAACCTAATCTGTGCATTGTGTAAGGGCGTTCTTAGGACAACCAGGCTGTGACCTAAATAAACAGTACTTCCTTACAAATTACTGAAACCCCTGATATCCTTCAGTTGAAGCAGTACAGATCTTTATTATTAAAGACTTAAAAAATACAAATACAAAAAAATATAAATTTATTTGAAGACAGGCCAAGAAAGACCTGTTACCCGAAGAGAGGCCGGCTAAATAACGACCGTTGAACTAATTAACATGGACAATAGGCAGAGGCAAGTCAGTTAATTAGTAGCTAGGACCTTAACGGTACCCGCTCAGTCTATACTCCTACGCTAAGGTGGGTACCGTACCCTTCTAGATACTATTATATTTCAAAACTTATATCCCTTTGATGGAATGATTTTTAAAAGAATTTTAAATGACTTAAGTATAAATAGTTTTCGAATCTACAATTAAGTTTGTAGAGCACTCGTAAATCTTTCTTCTTTAATTGTAAATAATCTCCCAAAATCATACTAACTTCGAAAAAATTGCTGTTTAAAACAAATTTAATTGTATACTAATTATACTTGTAAATTAAATATTAATTATCAATTTGGAAGAAGATAGGGCGGGTGGTGGTCAATAAAAGTTTCAAAATAGTAACAAAAACTATTTATCGTTAACCAAGGTTTCGCCCCACTTTGCAAGGCTTCGCTAGGGCTGATGAAAATCACTTTTTGATACCAACTGGGAGTCATCTCATTTATGATAAACTAAATAAAAAAAATAAAAACTAGTTAAATTCGGCTACTGGTATCGTATTCTAGCTGTTTTTAAAACATGACAAATTTATAAAACTAAAACATTTGTTATTTGCTTTATTTATACAAACAATATATTTATTAAGGGTAGAGTTATTTTATAATAATTTCTAGTTTTCCTAATAATGAGGTTACAGACCCCGAAAGCTACATACCCATATCGCACTTGACACAACTCAAAAATCGGTGTTTTTGAGTTATGACTATGAAAGAAATTGGTAAATATATCTTTATGAATCATCAAAACTGTATCAACCTAGCT
>NW_027108686.1:29050-29819 GCF_000696795.3 Halyomorpha halys | reverse complement strand
TTAATATCCGAATATTGTTGCAAATACTTTCATATCGATATTACAAGAATAGAAAATATCGAATTAAATATGTAATTATCAAAACAAAATATCGATATTTCTATTTTAAAATCTATATATTATATTTTAGTCGTTTTCAAGAACATATCGATATTTCAATATGTATTGAAATATGTAATTATCAAGATAAAATATCGATATTCCTTTTTTAATTATTCTATAAATTTTTCTAGTGTTTTGAAACAAAGTATCAATATTTCAATAGTTTAATATCCGAATATTGTTGCAAATACTTTCATATCGATATTTAATTATTCTATACAATTTTCGAGGATTTTAAACAAAGTATCAATATTTCAATAAAGTAATATCGGAATATTGTAGAAAATACTTTCATATTGATATTACAAGAATAGAAAATATCGAATTAAATATGTATTTATCAAAATAAAATATCGATATTCCTATTTTAAAATATTATTATGATATTTTAGTTAGTTTCAAGAAAATATCGATATTTCGATAAAGTAATATTGGAATATTGTTGCTTATAAAGCATCTCGATATTAAAACAATAAAAAATATTGAAATAAATATGTATTTATCAAAATTAAATATCGATATTTCATATTATTCTATAAAATTTTCTAGTATTTTTAAACAAGGTTATAATATTTCAATAATTTAATATCCTAATATAGTTGCAAATACTTTCATATCGATATTACAAGAATAGAAAATATCGAAATTAATATGTAATTATCAAAAT
>NW_027108686.1:26448-26950 GCF_000696795.3 Halyomorpha halys | reverse complement strand
GAAAATATCGAATTAAATATGTAATTATCAAAATAAAATATCGATATTCCTATTTTGAAATCTATATATGATATTTTAGTCATTTTCATGAGAATATCGATATTTCCATTAAGTAATATGGGAATATTGTTGCTGATATTCCATATCGGTATTACAATAGAAAATATTGAAAAAATATGTATTTATCAAAATTAATTATTGATATTCCTATGTTAAAATCTCATTTTGATATTTTAGTCATTTTCAAGAAAATATCGATATTTTGATAAAGTAATATTGGAATATTGTGGTTTATAAAGCATCTCGACATTAAAACAATAGAAAATATCGAAATAAATATGTATTTATCAAAAATAAATAACGATATTTCATTTTTAATTATTCTATACAATTTTCTAGTATTTTTAAAAAATTATCAATATTTCAATAATTTAATATCTGAATATTGTTGCAAATACTTTCATATCTATATTACAAGAATAGAAAATATCGAATTAAATAT
>NW_027108686.1:23460-23722 GCF_000696795.3 Halyomorpha halys | reverse complement strand
GGATATGAAGCAATAGCTTCAACCTTGGTCGGAAGAGTGCTAATGCCGGTGGCGTTGACCATGTGTCCTAAGAATGCGACTTCCTTGCGAGCGAATATTGTTGCTGATATTCTATATCGGTATTACAACAATAGAAAATATCGAAAAAATATGTATTTATCAAAATAAAATATCGATATTCCTATGTTAAAATCTCATTATGAAATTTTAGTCATTTTCAAGAAAATATCGATATTTTGATAAAGTAATATTGGAATATTGT
>NW_027108686.1:22788-23410 GCF_000696795.3 Halyomorpha halys | reverse complement strand
ATTAATATCCGAATATTGTTGCAAATATTTTCATATCGATATTACAAGAATAGGAAATATCAAATTAAATATGTAATTATCAAAATAAAATATCGATATTCTTATTTTAAAATCTATACATTATATTTTAGTCATATTCAAGAAAATATCGATATTCCTTTTTTAATTATTTTATAAAATTTTCTAGTCTTTTGAAACAAAGTATCAATATTTCAATAATTTAATATCCGAATAGTGTTGCAAATACATTCATATCGATATTACAAGAATAGGAAATATCAAATTAAATATGTAATTATCAAAATAAAACATCGATATTCTTATTTTAAAATCTATATATTATATTTTAGTCATTTTCAAGAAAATATCGATATTTCCATTAAATAATATCGGAATATTGATGCTTATATTCCATATCGGTTTACAGCAATCCAATTATCGAAATTAATATGTATTTATCAAAATTAAATATCCATATTCCATTTTTAATTATTCTATAAAATTTTCTAGTCTTTTGAAACAAAATATCAATATTTCAATAAAGTAATATCGGGATATTGTTGAAAATAATTTCATCTTGATATTACAAAAATAAAAAATATCGAAATTAATATGTATTTAT
>NW_027108686.1:15801-16120 GCF_000696795.3 Halyomorpha halys | reverse complement strand
TTATCAAAATAAAATATCGATATTCCTATGTTAAAATCTCATTATGATATTTTAGTCATTTTCAAGAAAATATCGATATTTTGATAAAGTAATATTGGAATATTGTTGTTTATAAAGCATCTCGATATTAAAACAATAGAAAATATCGAAATAAATATGTATTTATCAAAAATAAATAACGATATATCATTTTTAATTATTCTATACAATTTTCGAGGATTTTTAAACAAAGTATTAATATTTCAATAATTTAATATCCGAATATTGTTGCAAATACTTTCATATCGATATTACAAGAATAGAAAATATCGAATTAAAT
>NW_027108686.1:14654-15751 GCF_000696795.3 Halyomorpha halys | reverse complement strand
GATATTCCTATTTTAAAATCTCTTTATGATATTTTACTCATTTTTATGAAAATATCGATATTTCGATAAAGTAATATTGGAATATTGTTGCTTATAAAGCATCTCGATATTAAAACAATAGAAAATATCGAAATAAATATGTATTTATCAAAATTTAATATCGATATTCCATTTTTAATTTTTCTATAAAATTTTCTAGTCTTTTGAAACAAAGCATCAATATTTCAATAATGTAATATCGGAATATTGTTGCAAATACTTTTATATTGATATTACAAGAATAGAAAATATCGAAATTATTTTGTAATTATCTAAATAAAATATCGATATTCCTATTTTAAAATCCCTTTAAGATATTTTACTCATTTTTATGAAAATATCGATATTTCGATAAAGTAATATTGGAATATTGTTGCTTATAAACCATCTCGATATAAAAAAAATAGAATATATCGAATTAACTATGTATTTATAAAAATTAAATATAGATATTTCATTTTTAATTATTCTATACAATTTTCTAGTAATTTTAAACAAAGTATCAATATTTCAATAAAGTAATATCGAAATATTGTTGCAAATACTTTCATATTGATATTACAAGAATAGAAAATACCGAAATTAATATGCAATTATCATTATAAAATATCGATATTCCTATTTAAAAATCTTTTAATGATATTATAGTCATTTTTAAGAAAATATTGATATTTCGATAAAGTATTATTGGAATATTGTTGCAAATACTTTCATATTGATATTGCAAGAATAGAAAATACCGAAATTAATATGCAATTATCATAATAAAATATCGATATTCCTATTTTAAAATATCTTAATGTTATTTTAGTCATTTTTTAAGAAAATATCGATATTTCGATGAAGTAATATTGGAATATTGTTGCTTATAAAGCATCTATATATGAATAGAATATATCGAAGAAAAGATGTAATTATCAAAATAAAATATCGATATTCCTATTTTAAAATCTCTTTATGATATTTTAGACATTTTCAAGAAAATATCCATATTTCGAAGAAGTAATATTGGAATATTGTTGCTTATAAAGCATCTGGATATTAAAACAATAGAAAAT
>NW_027108686.1:11172-12348 GCF_000696795.3 Halyomorpha halys | reverse complement strand
AAAATATCGAAATTAATATGTATTTATCGAAATTAAATATCGATATTCCATTATTAATTATTCTATAAAAATTTCTAGTCTTTTGAAACAAAGCATCAATATTTCAATAACGTAATATCGGAATATTGTTGCAAATACTTTTATATTATATTGCAAGAAAAGAAAATATCGAAATTATTATGTAATTATCTAAATAAAATATCGATATTCCTATTTTAATATCTCTTTATGATATTTTAGTCATTTTCAAGAAAATATCGATATTTCGATGAAGTAATATTGGAATATTGTTGCTTATAAAGTATCTCGATATTAAAACAATAGAAAATATCGAAATTAATATGTATTTATCGAAATTAAATATCGATAATCCATTATTAATGATTCTATAAAATTTTCTAGTCTTTTGAAACAACGAATCAATATTTCAATAAAGTAATTGATATTACAAGTATTGTTGCAAATACTTTTATATTGATATTACAAGAATAGAAAATATCGAAACTATTATGTAATTATCTAAATAAAATATCGATATTCCTATTTAAAAATCTCTTTATGATATTTTAGGCATTTTCAAGAAAATATCGATATTTAAATAAAGTAATATTAGAATATTGTTGCTTATAAAGGATCTAGATATTAAAACAATGGAAAATATCGAAATAAATATGTATTTATCAAAATCAAATATCGATATATCATTTTTAATTATTCTATACAATTTTCTAGTATTTTTAAACAAAGTATCAATATTATAATAAATTAATATTCGAATATTGTCGTAAATACATTCATATCGATATTACAAGATCAGAAAATATCGAATTAAATATGTAATTATCAAAATAAAATATCGATATTCCTATTTTAAAATCTGTATATGATATTTTAGTCATTTACAAGAAAATATCGATATTTCCATTAAGTAATATTGGAATATTGTTGCAAATACTTTTATATTGATATTACAAGAATACAAAATATCGAAATTAATATGTATTTATCAAAATTAAATATCGTTATTCCTTTTTTAATTATTCTATAAAATGTTCTATTCTTTTGAAACAAAGTATCAATATTTCAATAAAGTAATATCGAAATATTGTTGCAAATACTTTCATATTGATATTACAAGAATAGAAAATATCGAAATAAATATGTATTTATCAAAAT
>NW_027108686.1:8765-11122 GCF_000696795.3 Halyomorpha halys | reverse complement strand
TCGATATTTTATTTTTAATTATTCTATACAAATTTCTAGTATTTTTAAACAAAGTATCAATTTTTCAATAATTTAATATCTGAATATTGTTGCAAATACTTACATTTCGATATTACAAGAATAGAAAATATCAGTATAATTAGTTCACCTTCTTCCATATTCCTTCTTCGATACATATAAGTAATTATTCCTGAATTATTAAATCCCAGATTAATGATGTCGTTAAACATTAGTGAACCCGACAGACCTAAATTTTTGTGTGTTTCTTATGTTATTGTAATGTTCACTACTTTTATTAAATTTGCTTATTAATATTGAACTTGTTGATCTCTCCTTTTATCGTCTATTTTTCAATACACACACAATACAAAGTATTTTTATTATTTTCTAATTACTTATTTGTATTTTGTTTCTTTATGCTTCTTTTTTTGACTTACATATTACATTAGTTTAATATTTTCTTTCCAGTTTTAAATTATTATTAAATTAAATTATTCATATTTCAAAGTTTTTCTGCATTATATAACTTTACACTTTTATTTTATTAATTATGTTATTTTACTCACATATTTAATTACTTATATATACCTTTTATTTCCCACTTCTTTCATTACATTATTTTTATCTATATTCTTTCTGTACAATTATTTACTTTAATCATTCTATATATCCTTTATTCACTGGTTGTTATCTTGTTTTTTTTCTTACCCCTGATGAAGGCTATAAATTCTGGCCGAAACTTTGGCACTAGTAAATACGTTTTTTAACTTAATTGTGTTATTCTCTGACCGCTCCTCCAACTATTTTCTTCACATAAATATTATCCACGGTCGACTATCTTTTCATCTATCAATGAACAATTTTTCCATACAATACTTATTTCTAATTTTCGTTTTTTTATTTTTCTAGACATGAGAAAAATAAACTAAAACAATATAGTGATTACAACGATAAATTATGATAAATTTAGCATTGAAATATTTTGACAAGGAAATCAAAATTTACCTAAGGAAAAAAATTTAAAAACATTTTAAAAATGTTGTATTCTCATTTCGGAATTCCACTTTAGTATTAGTGAAAAAATAAAAAATATCAAAAATGCGTGGAAATACATAGGACCAAGCTGACAAACTTTGCGGGTCTCAGCATCAACGTCTAGAGAAGTGGGGGTAAGTTGCCACTACCTCTGGCCTAGCAATTACAAATCTCGCGGCTTTAATCCTAAATCGTATTTTTCTCTATTTATTTCTACGATCATCCTATGCTACCAAAAATTCATCTGTTTGCGCAGACTTGTTTTATTTGCTTGTGGTCAATTGCCTATAAGCTCACTTTTTTGGATTTACAAATAATAACAAAGATAAATTTTTTAAATCCCAAAATAATTACAACAAAAATTAATGAAACAATTTCAGTAACTTATATGGGGTTCTAGATGGTATATTCGTTTAGAAATGGGAAATTTATTATTCCGTATTCAAATGAAAAGAAAAGTAAATTTGCCCCGAAAGTGCTGCCATCTATTGAAAAAAAAAACTTAGTAAAAATCGGTACATTTAGTCCAGTACCTCTGAATCAAATTTATTTTTTAACAATCCAAGCTATATACTATAATAAAATCCACTTCTGGATTATGCGTTTTCCGCCCCACCTGAAATATTTGCGCCGCAATGCTTGTAAAGTCTCGTTCAGCCCATGATGATTAGTTTTCCTTAGTGATACGCCACCACTTCCTTTTGATGTTCTGGATCTCGCAGGGGACCAACCATCAACGTGAATCGAATAAGCGATCGATCTATGCACATTTTTTTAATTCTCCATAGCAGTTAGTTCTTTTCCTATACTCTCGCGTTTACGACATATGAATGGTTAATCTTACCGGCGTTGGATGCTTCTTTTAGTTCTCTACAGGTTTGATCCTCTTTGACACCCGGTTGTGACCAGATAGTCGAAATGATACTGCTGCCATACTTGCTATGTTCCATCTTCAGCAACCCCGTGGTTTTTTTCTTCCTAATAATCTGGTACCTCTTGTTCAAAGTTTCTTAGCATTATATAACTTTACATTTTTATTTTATTAATTATGTTATTTTACTCATAATTACTAAAACATAATACTAATTATGTTGTTTCATTAATTTTTGTTAAAAAAATTATCTTTGTTATTTTTTGTAAATCAATAAAAGTGAGCTTATAGGCACTTGACCACAAGCAAATAAAACAAGTCTGCGCAAACAGATTCATTTTTGGTAGCATAGGATGGTCATATATATTTCGTATGTATTTCCACGCTATTTTGATACTTTTTATTTTTTCACTAATACTAAAGTGGAATTCCGAAATGAGAATACAACATT
>NW_027108686.1:6970-8320 GCF_000696795.3 Halyomorpha halys | reverse complement strand
TAAAAGGAGAGATCAACAAGTTCAATATTAATAAGCAAATTTAATAAAAGCAGTGAACATTACAATAACATAAGAAACACACTAAAATTTAGTTCTGTCCGGTTCACTAATGTCTAACGACCTCATTAATCTGGGATTTAATAATTCAGGAAGAATTACTTATATGTATCGAAGAAGGAATATGGAAGAAGGCGAACCAATGGAGGCCAATGCACAACAACATCAGAGGAATAGCCTTAGGTAGAGACTGAGCGGAGGACACTCCAAGTAGAGGTTTGCAAATATAAATTAATCACTCTGGGTGGACCATGCAGTATTGAGGGTAGGACTGGGTAGGTGGGGGGCTAAAGGGGGCATTTCAACAATTCATGTAGTGAGTAGGATGCTTATGGATTATCAGGTGATTATTGGTTGTGATCTTTTAGAGAAGGTGGGGGCTAAGATAATAAAAGAATAGTAATGGGAAATGAAATATTAAAATCGGACGAAAGATGTGGAGATGCCAACAAACAATAGCAGAAGGGAAGGCGCGAGTAGGGGCAGTAACGCAGATTGAGAATTGGACGCCATTACAACGGATTTGACGTTATTTTCTTTAATGAAGGAGAGGTATTGAGTTCAAAAGAAAGGACGGTTCATGAGATTCCACTAAAGCGGGAAAGAGTGACATATGTTATGCACTCCGGAAGAACATAATAGATGGATACAATACAAGGATTCATTGTAGACAGTATGTCACCCAATAATAGTTCATAATGGACGGTGTGGAAGAAGCCTACGCCAGGTGAGAATGGGGAGCTATATAGGGTGGTCATTGATTAACGTAAGGTCAATGATAATACCGTCGCTGATAAGTATAGAATACCGAGGTTTGAGGATATCCTTGACAGACTAGGAGGGGCTAAAATCTTTAGCACCTTAGACTTGAAAGCAGGGTATCACCAGATTCGTATGAACCCAGAGGACCAACACAAAACGGCTTTTACTTTCGAACGAGGGCACTAAGAATTTTTTTAAAATTTATTTATTGATATTTACAACTGTATAAAAAATACAACAAGTAAATTTGATCATAATGACATAATGATATGATACAGGATGTAGAGAAACTACCCAGTAAAGAACTCTAAAAGCAGTTTACAATATAAGGTCACGAGGCCATCTTCTTTTCAGGCGCCTCGAAGGATTGCTAGGAATGGAAGAGGAAGCAAAGTTACAAACTAGTGGGTTTGGGTGGTTAGGGAGTTTATAATGGAAGGAATAATATCGGGTTCGGGCTAGATCGGTTACATAAGGAACATTTAGGTCTTTATGGATGGTTTTATTAGTAACAAAATAAGGAGCATTGAG
>NW_027108686.1:3316-3626 GCF_000696795.3 Halyomorpha halys | reverse complement strand
ATTTGTTGGGATTTATTTTTATCCTCCAATTTCGACACCATACTTCGAGGATTGTGATATGAGACTGGAGAGTTTGGGATGCAATCAAAGGGTTATTACTAACTCTGAGCACACATGTGTCATCAGCATACGTGGTAAGGATAGTATAAGGAGTTGTTGGGATGTCAGCTGTATAGACGTTGTAGAGGATGGGATCGAGAATACTACCTTGAGGAACACCAGCGTATTGAAAATAGAGGAATGAATAGGAACCATTGTGGTTTACTTGGAATAATCTATTAGTAAGAAAGGAACGGATGATGAGAAAATA
>NW_027108686.1:0-1516 GCF_000696795.3 Halyomorpha halys | reverse complement strand
AATTTTGAATTTTCTAATTTCTGCTTTAAGTTTGTTAGTCAATTTGGTGTAATACGTTTTGTCAGTTGGATATCTGGTCTTAGGCCACTTCGATCTTGCTCTTCGTTTTTCCCTTATTAAGATACGAATATACTGTGGAAAGTTAGTTTGTTTATTATTATACATTTTACTAGTTCTATAAGTGTTGTCATTTATACTTGTTCTTACTGATTCTGTGAGTTTTTCTATAGCTTCGCCGATGTCTTGTTTTGTCTTTAGTTGAATATTCAAGTCTAGTTTTTGTTCCAAGTCGTATCCAAATCCGTCCCAGTCTATTCTTCCTGTAATCAATGAAGGAGTGGAGGGCTTAGGCACGAAGCTTGAATTTAAAAAAAGTAGAACTGGACTATGATCTGATGAAAGGTCATCCAAGGATTCTACAATGGTTTGAGAGGAGAATATCTGGGAGGTGCTAAATATGTCAAGGATATCCGGCCGTTTTTTTAGGGATACTAAGAATTTAGGAGAATGCTGTTTGGTGTGAAGAACGCGAACATTACATTTCAAAGGTTAACTGACGAATTTTTGAGAGGTATAGATGAATCAGTACGCCAGATTTACCTGGATGACCTTATGGTGTTTAGTAAATTGGTTATAGACCATATAAAACACTTGAAGAGCGTTTTTCAGAGGATGCGAGAATGAGGACTAAATCTCGAGAGAAGTCATTCCTGGGACAAAAAAAAAATACATTTTCAAGGACACACCATATCTCAGGAGGGGGTAAGATCGGGCCATTGAAAACAATATAAGAAAATGTATAGATATTTTCGCTACCACCTTTTCCAAACTATCTCGTAGTCAATGATTATCAGTGATAATCAACGATTATCTGGTTGTCTCGGGGCATTTTCCTCATTACATGGACAGTTACCTTTCCTCCCTTAGCCCCCAGTTACCCAATTCCATTTCTTTTTTCCCTTTAATGCTATAAGGCCTAACCAGAGTTATCAACTGACAGTTACATACTCTGACCTGTACTTCCCTCTTTCCACCACTCATCTCTCTAGGGCCTCTCGGCAGACGCATGTGTTTCCCAGGGTCAATCAGACTCCTCTCTTCGCTCGTATAATAGGCAAACCGCCGTGCTCCTCTCGCATGGTGGTTCTCCAATGTGCGGTCGCCCCTCTGTGAGTACACCCCTCTCCTCGATTCTACCTGTTTTTTCTCTTCTTCTCCAAGTCCTCCTCTTGCCTTGACCACAGGAAATACTTACCGTAGATGCACCGCTCAATGATCTACAGGTCGACACTTTCACTAGGAGAGGATATAAATGGATAACCATATTTGATCTCTTCAGGAACGCAGCAATGGCGCATCAGGAACTGGACAAGTTGTCGAAAGCAGTATTGGTAGCTTTCCGATTGTGGTTTCAATTCTACGGAGCTCCGGGGTGCATCTCATCAGATTCAGGCAGAGAATTCGACAATGCCATGTTTCGAACATAAATGAAAGACCTTGACGTAACATGGCTTCT
>NW_027108685.1:0-1151 GCF_000696795.3 Halyomorpha halys | reverse complement strand
AAAATGAAAATATATTACAATCTATTAAATTTTAGTTTTTTTAAATTTATTTAATGTAATTTACAACTGTACAATGTATTACAATAGGTAAATATGTTGTATGTTTCATATACACTTGAAAATCTTGGAAAGGAACCACCCATTGGTGGTACTTCAAACATGTATTTCAATTAGAAGGTCCCGTGGTCATCTTCTTTTCAGGCGCCTCGAAGGATTATTAGGGATTGTTAAGGATGAAAGATTAAGAATTAATGATATTTAAGGAGTTTGGAATGAAGAGACGCATATCTGTTTTGGGCCAAATCTGCAACGAATGGGATGTTGTCTTTGTGAATGAGTTTATTTGTATCGTAATAAGGAGCATCAAGGATTTTTCATAGGATTTTGGATTGTAAGGATTGGATGCGAGAACAATTTGATGGTTTGGTGTAACCCCAGAGCACAATTCCATATGTTCAAATTGGTCTGATTATCCTAGTGTATACCAATTTTTTGTAGTGAATGGGAAGTTTATAGAGTGTATCAAGTAAGTGTTGTAGCAATCGGAATCTACGAGTAGTTTCTTGTAGTTTCAGTCTTGTATGTGGATTCTAAGTAAGTCTCTTGTCAAGATCCTAAGTATCGAATCTGTTCAACAGGCGTTAGTGGAGTATTTAGTTGAAAGGATAGTGTAAGATAGAAGGGCAGAGGTTTGCGACGGAGAGTGAAGGTGATCTGATGGGATTTGTAAGGATTTATTTTGATTCTCCAGTTTTTACACCATTCTTCAATAGATGTTATGTGTGTCTGTAGAATTTGTGATGCATTAGTTGGGTTGTTGTTTACAGACTGTATACATGTATCATCCGCGTATGTTCTTAGGATTGTGTTAGGGTGGTGGACTCCCGAGCAGTACATACCGAGCTCCAATGTGGAAGATATGACATCACCCACTGGATGATTCTGTTGTATAGTAGAATGAGATGTTCTAATTCCAAACTGGTGGTGAGGAATAACATGATATGAGTCAACGATTGGATAGAGGTGCTTTTGTAAGAGTTTTTCTAGGATTTTTCTCATAATGGGCAGGACTAAAATAGGACTGTAGGAAGATGGATATTCAAGTGGCTTGGAGGGTTTGGGAAACATTTTTATTATAGTTATTTTCCAAG
>NW_027108684.1:3056-3729 GCF_000696795.3 Halyomorpha halys | reverse complement strand
AAAGTACATTTTTTATGATCCTTTTTCTGGTCATTTCTGACATACGGGAGGGAGTGGGGGTTTATCTAAATGTTACTACCCTATTTCCTGCTATTTTAGGACTGCTATTCACAGAAATAAAAGTCGATCTCGAGGCCGGATTCGAACCGACGCCGCTGTAATGACGGCTCGAAAATAAAGTACTGCATCCAGAAAATATAATTCAGATTATAGCATTGGGGCAAATAAGATGGGCGTGTAAGGTTGTTAGTTTAGTGTAGATTGTACCCCTAAAAAGTTAATAAGCCCTGATATACTTGAAAAAAAAACTGTACTTACAGGGTTAATTCATGGATATAATAACAGAATAAATAATATTCACAGCGTCTGGCTCGATGATGTACCAAACTTTCTAAAGCAACTCTTACGTCCATCAATATCGAATATGACTTTTTAAAACTAAGTATAGTTGTGTACATAATCACATGGTTACGATCATTGGCAGTGTTTTTATGAAACGAATATTTTTTTAAGACAATTTTTATGTCTCGAAATATAACGTACGGGGATCGTATGAATAGAATCAAAATGATTTATCAAATTCGTATCTTCTACAACAAAGATTGATCAATACTTTTGACGTTTGGTTCCCAAGCTAACAGCCCTGATGAAGGCTAGAAACTCTAGCCGAAAC
>NW_027108684.1:0-586 GCF_000696795.3 Halyomorpha halys | reverse complement strand
ACTACATTGAGTAACCTAACTCACTATCCCAGGTTTGCCATTTTTCCATTACATTTTCAATTTTTATTCAGTTTATTAATTATTATTTTAAAAACCTATGAACTTTAATTACATATTATTTATCTTACCAAAAACAAGAAAAACATTAGGATTATAAATTAACTCTGTTTAAATAATGCTGGTTCAAATTGTTTGTATCTGATTTAATATTAACAGTATAATTAATATTCTCTGAAATCATACGTATATATATAACCTCCAACATTTTTCTGTTGATGGTATTGTTTTCAATTATTGTACCTTTAATATCAAAATTATGCTTACATTTAGAGCTCATTACTGCTTTATTTGAGTCTTTGTCCTTATTGTTTGCATCATTATTATGCTGATATATACTTTCTCCCAATAATTGTTTTGTTTCTCTTATATATATTCCTGGAAAATTTAAACATGGCCCAGAAACCAATATTGTAGCCCCCGCCTTCAGCGGACCCAACCCCTTATAATTTAATGTTACAAAGGAAGGGCACTAAGTATGTATGCATATATGTAGATATATATAATTTATCTGTTAAACAAATTAAAT
>NW_027108683.1:525135-526568 GCF_000696795.3 Halyomorpha halys | reverse complement strand
CTAAATCTTCTAGTATGTGCATAAATCGACTGATATCTTCTATTCCCTGATAAACAATAATTTCCTCTACTTTCTGGCCAAAATGTCGACCCAGAGTCTTACAAATATAAGCGTCCTCTAGCTTACTTTTGCATGCCCTCGCTCGTATCACCATTCGGCTGAAGTATTCAGTAGGTGTCAAATGGGTCTGGTTCTTATAATTACCATGGTTTAGTTCGTAATAAACCAAATGGTCATATTTATTTCCATAAAATTCTTTATTAAAATTTTCTTTGAAATTCTCGAAGCTTTCTATTATGTTTTGATTAATCAGATACCAAGATAGAGCCTCATCCCTCAGGTGATCTTTAATAAAATTATCTAAAATCATACCTTTCCCGTAAACTTCATATTCTAAATTCAACCTGGTAATAAATTCGGCCGGTATATGAATTCTGCTGTTAGAAAATAAGCATTTATCAATGAATGGCCTCCCCTGTGCGCCTGGGAACCCGGTATTCCATATATCTATTTTTGGCACGGTTGGTACCGTTGGTGGGGCTATTGGTTCTCTAATTGCCTGTTCTTGGTTTAGGGTTGGTCTCACCGCTTCCTGTGCTCGCAGGCCTGTATTGTCTCCAGAACTACTCGGGAACCCAGAACTATTTGTCAGAAAACGACCTAATATCTTTTCGAGGCCCTGAATCTTACTCGAAAGATTTCTTATTTCTTCTTTAGTCCCTATCGTCGAAGTGATGACTTCATCGGACTCCTTCTGATTAATTTTTAACAGTTCCATATTTTCGTTCAAATCTTTGACCTCTCGATCGAAGTGACCTTTCATCTTATGTCCCCTTTCATCTTATGTCCCCTTTCACGACATGCCGATCGGCCTTCCCGGCAGTTTAGGTTTACCTCCAAAATTTCTTCCCGAATCACAGTCCCCTGATCGTGTATTTTTTTTTTCTAATTCCCCTTTACTGTATTCCATCCTACTTTCTACCGATTTTATTTTGCTCATCATCTCTTTGAGAGATTCCTGATACCTTTTCTCTAATTCATCTATTATAATCTGAAAATTATTTGCTTCCTTTGACTTCGTCGCGACCTCAATATCAGCTGATGCCTCGTCCTCTGAACCCGACTTTTCCGACCCATCTGTTTTATACCCTTCTAACTCTTTACCTTCTTGAATGTTTCTATCCCCGCTCTTAGGGCCTCTTTTGTCTGCACGTTTTACCATAGTATGCATTATAAGTTATTAGATAAATTGACTATAAATTAAATTAATAGATAAAATAATCTAAACTCAACAATGAGCTGCCCGCTGGAATTGGAGGACCCTGGGACTGAAATCTTAATATTACCCCAACCGTAAAACCGATTATCTATTTTCTAAACTTCTGAGTCGTCACAAAACAAAAAATGCAAACAAATACCACAATTATACCACT
>NW_027108683.1:505935-524260 GCF_000696795.3 Halyomorpha halys | reverse complement strand
ACTTAAAGGTTTGTCAATCTAATTTTCTCAGGGGCCTCTGGTAATGTGACAAACTTAATACAGATGTTTTCACATCCGAGGATGCTAAAAGCTTCCCAGAATGATACGCTGATCAGGCGCAGATGACTAAACACCTTAATAGTATCCCGGATGTCCAAAACTCGATACATAGCACTATGTAGGCCATTAAGTAGCGTTTGAGTAGCAACCGAGTTGGTCACCACCATCCCTAACCATTAACTATCATTAAAATTATCATTTAGAATGTTTGATGGTGCACAGTTTTCAAGTTATAATAAAAAATTAACAAAATTCAAAGAGAACCTGCCTAAATTCTACCTTTTTTTCTAAATAAGGGTATCCAATAGGCCGTCTTCACTAATAATAGCCCAAAGTCAATGATTTTTTTTTTTTGGAAGAGAATGTAATCATCATTTAAAAAAACACTAATTAAATATGAATTTTCAAAAAAATAAAATTTTTTGGCTCATAATTTTCAGCTTACATAACACAGAAACATAAATGTTCTATATTGAAAGAAGGTATTCAGGGTTTCAAAAGTGAATATAACTTTTTTTTACTTTTTCCTAAAAAACAATTTTGTTTACTTATTGTACTTTAAGTCTCATTATAGTGAATATAATATCATTTAATGGAATCAGTACTATTTTTTTTTCCTATTCTTCAGAAAGAGATAAATCTATCAGTATAAATATGTTACTCTACAATGTTTAATTTTCTTAAAATTTGGCAATAATGTTCCATGATATAAGAAAAAAGAGTTCGGTGTAGGGATTAACATTTTTTAATACTAATCTAAGTATTCATTTAATGACCCATTTTTCTAAATTGTATTAACATTTTTTAATACTAATCTAAGTATTCATTTAATGATCCATTTTTTCTAAATTGATTTTATTTTAATCTGTCATTAATATTCCCTAGAGGCATTTAACCGTTGGGCAAGGGATAACTGCTGATGCAGTAATCATGGAGGTCCTTAGCAACGGACTACTGCCAATAGAGGATGCAGCTGTGCTGAATAGATGGAATACTGCTTTTGTAATATTTCATAAGGAGTATTCATGATGTTGTGTTAAATGTAAAATGTTGTTAAGTTATTGTATCTCTTTTTTTTTATAATTATACCATGTATGTGTAATTTATATATGTCCGATTACGGATTGATAAGTATGCTGTGTGAGATAGCAACCTAATGTATTTAGGCAGCATAGATAAATAAATAAAGTATTTCTCTCTCTCTAGGATTGTGAACACCCCTATTTGAAGTCATGTTAAACGTTAAATGCATAAGAGCCCCTAGCGGATTTTCTCAGCAACTTGTTTTATAAGCCGTTATGTTTATAACCTTTTCTTTCAAAGCCTCATGTTATTGTTTACTTCAAATTCGATTTAAGTTTCAGTTTTGATTTAAGCAATTTATTACAACATACCTAGAGTGAGTGAAAAGTGGAATTTGTGTGAAAGTTTAGCTTATGAGTGTCTAATTGATCTTCAAACTTGTGAGGAAGAGAATGAAGATGAGCTAATTGACAACTGAATTGAAAGTATTTTCCATGTTCTATCATTCAGATATGCAGTTCTTTTTCTCAGGGGATCAGTATTAAAATCTACGCACTAGAGATCTTCAGTATTATCAAACTTGGATGAAGATAGGTTTAAAAATGGGTCATTAAACGAATACTTAGATTAGTATTAAAAAAATGTTAATCCCTACACCTAACTCTTTTTTCTTATTTCATGGAACATTATTGCCAAATTTTAAGAATATTAAACAATGTAGAGTAACATATATATACTGATAGATTTATCTCTTTCTGAAGAATAGAAAAAAAAAAGAAGTACTGATTCCATTAAATGATATTATATTCACTATAATGAGGCTTAAAGTACAGTAAGTAAACAAATTGTTTTTTAGGAAAAAGTAAAAAAAGTTATATTCACTTTTGAAACCCTGAATACCATCTTACCTTTACTTATTTTGTCAGGGGGGGTAGGGAAAACAAATTCTTAAAAATTAAATTACTTAATACTCCGAAAAGTCTAATAAATATGCTTCAAAAATTTACTTTAGATAAGAAAAAAATCACTAACGAATAAACTAGTAATTAAACTATTAAGTGATTTTATATTAATTGATAAATTAATTTAGTTTGTTTTAGGAATATGTTTGGATATGCATATGACAGTTTTATAAAATAAATATCAGGCTACATACTATTAATTTTGATAGAAAAAATAAAATTATCGATAAATAGAAGTTATGTACACTGGAACCCCAATCAACCGAACTTCCACAACTTCCGAACAGCCAAGTCTACAAGGAAAAAATGAAGGAAGCCATAAACCTTTGTGGGTTTTAGTGGTAAGAGGAGTGAGATAAAGAAACAAATGAAATAAAGAATTCTCTATAAATTTAATAATTATTAATTTTATATTTATACAAAACAAATTATATAAACATATAATTTAAAATATTTCTAAATATTGTCATCAGACAACATTAACTCATTTTAATGACTGAGGTAAGATCAAAACAGATAATAAAAAAAAAAACTTAGTTATACAAATAATTTGCCACCGCATTAATTTAATCGACCAATGTGAGTACCACCTCTGCTTCTTCTCATAGTTACACCCAGCATTTATGTGACCACATCGGGTAATAAAATCTAACTGGATGGTGCGCTGAAAAGTTTAAACAGCTTAATTATTTAACGGAAGCCAGTACCTAATTTATAACTGAAACCCAGTACAAGCAAAAAATGAAGGAAGCCATGCACCTTCCTGGATTTTAGTGGTAAGAGGAGAGAGATAAAGAAACAAATGAAATTAAGAATTCTTTGTAAATTTAATAAATATTAATTTGGAAGAATCAATTATTTAATTAAATGATTTTACTTCTAAAACTGATTAAATTAGCATTAATTAAAATTAATTACTAAAAACTGAAAATACGGAAAGTTTAAAGGAAATAGGATACTATATTTATTTTTAATTTAAAAAAAAAAAAAAAAAAAAAACATTTCTAAAGGAAGCATTGAGACCGATTTATATACTTCTTCAAAATATTTTGTGTCTCCATGGGAATATTTTATGATTTATAATTTAAACGTTTGCTAAACCAAAGACATAAAAAAGAGAAAAAGGAGAGAAAAATTACCAACTCGGTTGCTACTCTAATAAGTAATGAGACAAATCAGTTTTTTTATTTAGGTGCTATGGAAACCGGTTAGTAAACTGTACAGAGGCACCACATATTTTATTTGCCAATTTTTATTATATACAATATTATTACCACATAGTTTTATTATTTATGAAGCCCTGCAAGGTGGGGAAAAACATTGGCTCAATATCAATAGTTTAGTTGCTATTTGAGTTTTTATTTGAGCGCAGACCATCTTCCTTTTCTATTATTACATACGATCAACCATTATGACAAAGAATGATAATTCTGACATCAAAAAACTGGTGTAATGCGCCCATTATGGAACTTTCACTAACCATTTGAGGAAGGTGAAATTAATTATTGTTATTAATCGGGATGAAGAATAGTTAGAAGAACTTGCCTTTGTTGGCTGCATTATTTGATATTAGATGCACAGATATTGGAGACTAGCAATAGATTCTTTTTCAAATTCTACTTGCAGAAGATCCTTACTCTTTCAAGAATTGTAATGCTATCGAATGATGATATGAACAAGTACTATCTGGACAAGAAAAGTATTCAAACGAAAAAGTTATTAATTAGAAATAAATCTATCCCAACTAAAATACTGATTTTGAGGAATAACCTGATCTATCTGAGAGATCTGAAGAATACAAAAAAAGTAGATTTTTATAAAATAAATACAATACTGATTGTTAGAGGATTATGTGATATTATGGACATGATGGCTGTGCATGTTGGGGAGTGGGTCCTAGAACATCTGATTTGAAACGCTGAGCATATTTAGTCTAATTTAAAAAGTATATAGTTACTTCTTCAGTGACAACAACGGCAACAAACTCAACAACTTCCTTATTTGGTAAACTTTTCGAAAGTTTGAATAGCCATACCTTAGATACTGTTTGGTATAAAGAAACAAATTTGATTGTTGATGAATAAAATTAAAGGTTGTTGAAACAAGCCGTGAGGAGAAGCCAACTGCAATAAACTATGACAAAGGGGAAGCCAACTGCAATAAACTATGACAAAGGGGAAGCCAACTGCAATAAACTATGACAATCATTTCTAACATGGAGGACTTGAACAATATTTTTTTCGAATGAGAAACCCATGAAATTAGTTTTAATTAATGAGAAAATGATTAGAATGGAAGAATTAAACAATCATGGTCATAGAGGACCAAAAAATGTGTTGGGATTTTTTTATTATTTCAAGAATATAAAATTTCTTTATTAGAATATTCTTTATATCAAAGCAAAAACACTCTAATAACTTAATTAATGGACATAAATAAATTATAAATATAAATAAATTAATATCATAAATATAATAAACTAGGAATTGTGCCAGGAAGAGGTAGCACAATTTTATCATCTCTTTATTTAGCCCCTTCCTTCCTTTCATTACCCTAATAAAAGTTAACAGTATTAAAGGCAATATATTTCTAAATACCGTCATCAGACAACATTAACTCATTTTAATGACTGAGGTAAGATCAAAACAGATAACAAAAAAAAAACACTTAATTGCTTAGTTATACAAATAATTTGCCTTCTAGGTTCTGTTTTAAGGTTGCGAATGTAAATGAAAGAAAGAAGAGAAATGGATTGTAAAAGTTTTAAATTTAAGAAAGAATTATATAGAAAAAGTTATAGATGGAACAAAGGCAATTAGCCGGCATTTTTAAGATTTTAAAAAATAAAATGACATCAAAATAAAGGTATCCTTGAAAATGACCTGAGGGTCGAAATGTTGGAAAGTTTTGAAAAGAATAAAGTTGAGAAAAAAAGGATCAACTTTGTTTTCTAATAAACTAAACCACTCTCAAACAAGAATATATTAATAAAAATTAATCTTATATTTAAGATTTTGAGGTTCTTATTTCTTGATATACTTACAGATTTTGGTTAGTGAATGCCTATTAAGATTACTATATTTATAAAAGGTTACTTCAGTAACACTGAAACAACAATCACTGTGGGATATTGCAGAATTTCGATAATTATGAATTAATAGATATGGAGTGTTAATAGTAGTTGTAAATAATTAAAAAATAATCTAACAATCACAATTCCTCTTTTTTATTGCACTTATTATCTTACTTAAACAGCCTATAATGGGCTTCTCAAATAAAATGATTCTTGCCCTTGGTCCAATATCCAGTGGATCACAGGATTTGGATGGTAAAAAGAAGAACAATGCTACTTGGCAGAATGACAAAGAAACAAATTAAAACATTACAAGTGATAGAAAACTGAACAATTACTTAATTATAATATGATCGAACTGAATGTAATGTTTTTACTTACACTTATCCAGAATAAATATAGCTAAGTATTTTGATAGTTAAATGTTTTGAATTTGAGTTTTTAATGGAAATATATGTTTTGTGATACCTTGCATTGAAATAACTGTCTAGCAAAATGGTCTGAGCGTGAAATAAACAGTCCTATGAAACTTAACAACATATTTAAGGCAGGTATATGTCTGAGATCTGATAGCGATTTTTTGACAAAATTTACTGACCATAAATGCCACTTTTTAGAATGATTTTTCATAATTTTCACAAAAATGGCTTTAACAATTTTGACTAAACTCAGCATAATAATTACAATTAAATGTTCTTTAATAGTTCTTTATAGAGGCCTCCTGCTTATTGAAATTGTTTGAAAGGGTTTAACGCTGAATTTTCAAAATTGTCCTGTAAAATATGTTTCATTTTGTTTGTTTTAAATAATTAATCATCTCACTCTTACCACTACTGAAAATGGATAAATATAAGCTATCAAAGGATTTGATAATTAATTTAAGAGGATAAGAATAAAAATATTTTGTTCAGGTTGGAAATAGTTAACTGTTAAGAGTAATATAGTGAAAATAGTTAAAAGAATAGCAATATCATATGTTGCAGGAAAACCTAAGATTTAAAAAAATATATATATTTAACAAAGAAAGTTGTAGAAGGTAATGAGAAATGACAAAAAACACATTTAATAAAACATCTGGTCTAATAGAGTTAGCCTGTAAATTGGTGGATGCATGCACCAGCCTGATATCTTATTTCATTTTATGTCACCATAGTTATTAAACAATTTGTTTTTTTTTAATTTCTGTCAATGTATACTTAAGCATTTCAGTTGACAGAACATTGAAACAAGTTTTAATGTTAGTAAATTATTCAGATACAATGTCACAATTTTTAATGATATTAACAATACTTTAAATTACCAATGGTTTTAATTATTATACCAAGTTAAATTGATAAACTTGACAGATAAAAACTATGTTCTTGAAGAGCATATTAATATTGAATATCTTGTGTGTTGACTGAAGAAACATATTGTAAAACCCCGTAATTTGCTTAAAGCTACAATAAGCGTCCTTTGTGTTATCCCAAAACTGAGTACCGAGAACTACCAGGAAATTAGATTATCCTTTTTCTTACTGGTATGGTGACTTGGCAGTCTGAGGTAATATATAAAGTAAACTTTGGGCCAGATTTACCTAAAATGCCGACAGGCCTGTAATAATAATTACATGTACCTCCGAGTTCAGATAACAGTATTTAATTTATTAAATTCTTATTCCATAAAATAAACAACTTCTATACATCAGTTCCAAAAATTATACAGTTATTACTACATAAATCCATTTAGTGGATATATCTCTTTAAAACACGTCAAATGAATTCCCCATAAATGTACTTTTAATTAAGTAATAAAACGGGATTCTTAGTAGGGTATTCATTTAAGTAATATTTATATTTTATTTTGTATTATTTTTTCGAATTTCTAACCAATTTTCTTAAAACTAATTATAGTACTCGAGCATTTATGGAATTTTTTCTTCTTTAAAAGAACGCCATGGTTGAAGAAATGTATGTTATAAATACCGAATAAAAATAAAAACAAAAAAACAGACGGCACTATTTTGATTTGAGGAACGAAATTCCCGTAACATTAAAATAAGGATGGGAATATCAGATATAAAGTTTAACGTTCATAATATATAATTCTATACGAAATAATCAAACAAACATTCCAAATCATTGGTGTCGTAATGTAACATCCGCTGTTATCCTTAGCATTTAACATACATTGTTGTAAAGGCAATTAGGGAACCATTAACAATAAACTAAATGTTTTGAAATGAAACTAGCTTCTGGAAAGAGCAAAATGTGAGGCATTAGTACACCTGTAAATTTTAATTATTTACTAATTAAGAGCAATGGAAAGAAATAACAAAATGCTTTTTGTTTAAGTAACCAATACACTATAATATCGATTTCCAAATTCATGCCAATCAACAGATTTCAATTAGTGTAAAGAAATCTGAAAATGCACAACATTATGTAAAATGTGATCATTATAGAAATTAATATTAATGAAAATGTTTTGACATTTTTGTCCTGAGATTTAATAGTAAGCATATTTTTTAATTTAATTTAGTGGTGATTTGTCATAAAACGAAGGTGTTAATTATTTCAAAACTGCAAGAAAAACAATTTTTAGGCAGATACACAGGTGAATGCAAATTCTTTCATAAAGATAGGAATACAAACGAGAACCAGCACTTGAATTAACCACTTTCAAATATATTATTTCAAAATATTAATTTAAAAGTTACTTCTAATATCATGATAAAACTTTGATCTCTATATATAAAATTAATATTGTATGTAGCACTTACCAGTTCAATATCAAAGTGTAGTCTTAGTTGCTCACCCTCCAACAACCTACAAATACACCGAACCGCCGTAGACTGACGGTGGTGAGAGGGGAGAGACTTTACCGAAAGTGAAAGCAGGGGTACCAACTATAATTGTATTCGCTGTACATAGAGTATCTATCAATACAGGTACATATAGGAGCTGTGGATTTTTTTCCATTAAGTGAATGTAGACAGTCTGAAAAAGTTAATGATAAAAAGTGAAAACTTAAGTGTTCATTAAATTAATCAAATGTAAATATACATAATCAAATTCAATACGCACATTTACTTGTAAATTAAATGCTGTGTATATGTGTCTTCATTTCCATTATTGTAAAATAACTTTTAACAAATAATATTATAGATATAGTCAGGGATCCTAATTTTAAAAAACATTAAATCTATATTTTACAGGAATTAAGATTTAAGGTTCCTTAAGACAGGATATTTTTTAATTTAATTTATTCACTTTATTTCAAGTCTAAATTTGCGAAAATCGCCATATTTCTTGTAAACACACAATTTTTTATTAATCCACCAGTAAATTGCTGAATAGCAGAAATTTCAGCTCTCTAATTGTACTTTAAAGACTAGTAGCAAGATTTCTTTAAATCACAAATTTGGATGCAATACCCTTTTGGAACAAATGATATACACAAATAGAAAAGCTAGCAATGCTTTATGTTTTAAATTATCAAATATGAAAACTTTAATTATTTTGTTTAAATCGCCTTAATAATTCTTTATTGAGCAATCATTAACCTCATTCCTTGCATTCGGAAAACTTGAAATAATTGAGCCTTTTAGATGTCAGAAAGACAATCATTTAAATCTAAGAATTTAGCTTTGAATAAACGCTATAGTATTACTATTAGCATTAAAACTTACCAGTTCAATATCAAAGTGTAGTCTTGATCATATTTGAGTATGTTAAGAGCTGAATATTAATTATTGTAAACTGTTATGTTTTTAAGTTTCTATAATTCTTCACAACTAAATGATGGCAACAATTTTGCAATGAAAAATACTATTTCTATAATGTATCTGAAAAATTTTAAGTTCGATTAAAATTAATCATTCCATCGACGGACAAAGAGTCTGGTGACGATATTTGACAAACTACACAAAGAAGATTCATTGGCAACAATTCATATTCAAGTGCAAAAAGACCAAAAACGCAGTAAAGGTCTGATTCCGGACTGTTTATCCACTAAAACACTCAAAATGTCCAAACTATTACATACTAAACGCAGATAAGGCTGGTTAGAAACTGTAATGGCCTATAATTAGCAACAACTAACTTTAAATGAAGATAGTCATCGTGTTGCTTGGCGACGCCTTAGCAACTTTTTAACAACCCTTAGCTACTGTTTCTTTTACTCTATTTTTTATGTATATAAATTTAAATATATATATATATATATATATTTTTTCATTGGCGCACCAGACCGTGGAGGTCCAAGGCCTCGCGCAATGTACTTGAGAAATACATTGTGCGTCTCCTGACGTGGTTTTCAAAGGGTGGGTCACTCCCGCGCCTATTTTTGTGAGTGCCACCCTTGGCTAACGGGCCTCACAAATGCCCGGGGGGGAGGGGAGATTGTGAGTGAGTATTGCATAATGTTTTGCTTGAAAAAAATTCCGGGTAGGGCCGGGCTTGAACTCGCAATCTATGGGTTGGTAGACAGGCGCGCTACCGTCACTGCACATATATATGTATATATAAGTTATGATTGGATAAGGCCTGTATACAACACTAATCCTAACTCCCTATGTAAATAAACCTCAATGATGTCTATAGCATCACAGAGATAATAAACCAGTATCTTTCTAGTAAGCGTCATGTTTAATTCTGTTCCCTCTTTTCCTTTGTCTTCAAGGATTTCAGTCCAAGTACTCATAAGTGTTGCCGAGACCCGGTTACTGATTGCATATTTTTCACTGAATGAAGATTTTTTTCTTCTTCTAAATCTTAATTTTTTTTTAATCTAAATCTTTTTCATAAAAACATCACCGATTAAATTTTTTTTGAACTGTTCTCTCACCCGGGATTTGTTTTTCCTCTTTTTTCCTCCGGCTTTCTTATCTTTTACTTCGCTTAAATTGTCATTTTTTTTACTAACCAAGATGGTTAATGGTGATGGTCAACCACAACAACAGCCCGCATTGAGGCAGCCAGTTCTACAAATTCCGGTGGCGCAACCGGCTCCTGGAGTTCCTGCGGCCCCGGCAGTCCCGGCGGCGGTTCCAGCGCTACCCCCGCTACCAGAGACCACTCTCGCGGCTGCTTACGCCAATATGTTGGCTAAAATGAAAGTGAGAGCAGTAACCTCTCAGGATATTAGGAAAGCCATCTCCGACCTGGAGCGGTTCTCAGGTAAAATCGGTGAGTTAAATCAGTTTATTAAAGGTGGAGATTGCATCATGGAGAGGTTGGCAGCCAAGGTCTCAGAGGAGTTGCTGGACAAGAATGACGCGATTTCCCTCAAGGCAGCACTCATTTGCCGGATCAAGCGAAGTGTTTTGAACCACATTCAGGCAGACGAGGAAACAGCATGGTCAGTAGTGAAGGAAAGATTAAAGAAGGCCTATGGAGGAGGCAGATTGTCCCCGGAGGAAGACATTTTCTACATGTTTCGGGAGAGGAGAAAGCACGGACAGTCTAACGGAGAGTACGCAACCACGCTGTTAGGACAGTTTAATCTGACCACAGAAAAGATGAGAGAGACTCTTACAGCGGATGTCGTGAGTTGGAAGATGAATTTCAACGACTCCATAATGAAGGTGCAACTAGCTAAGGAGACAAATAAAAGGGAACGTTTACCACAGGGGCGCACTTTCGTGGAGTGTGCTCAAGATATGATCGACGCGAGCGCTAGAGAGGAGGATGCAAGGATGGATGTCGATGATGGAGGATGGAACAGAGTACCATACCACCGCACAAGGAATCCATCAACACCATGGAAGAGAAGAGAATCCAGGGATAGTGGTAAAGATAGAGGCACGGGTAGAGAAAGGCGGCAGAACCAGGGCAGAATACGCAATGGAGGATGGCCCAATGCCCCCGCACTAGGTGCTTTGAGTGCGGCAATGAAGGCCACATAGCACGACAGTGCCCTTATATGTACAAAAGAGCAGAGACGGGACCAGGGGAACCGCTGGAAATTTTTTTTTATTTTTTTATATTGGAAATAAATTTCCAGCGGATATGGCGGAAAAGTCGAGAGAACTATAGACCTAGTAAGTCCTCTAGTGAAACCTCAGAAGCATCGGAAGCCTCAGGAACAGAGGGGGAAGGAAGAGGAGGACAGAGCAATAAACCGCCAAGTAGTAGATGGCGCCGAGTAAGTGAGGGAAGGAGATCAAGGCAAGAGAGTTGAGGTGGGTGCCAGGAGAGGGGCGACCGCACATTAGAGATTTTCAACATCAAAGGAGAAATCAGCGGTCTGCCTATCATCAATCGTGGACACGGGGAGCTTCCACACCATCCTGTGCCGGGAGGCGCTGAGGAAGCTGAGCGGCGGTGAGAGGAAACTCCAGATGGATGTTCAGTTATGTCATTATCAATTAATCACCCTGGGTGGGCCCTGATCGAAGAAGGGGTATTCAGGGTTCATATCGTGGAGAAAATACCCCTTGAATATCAGGCTGTTATAGGTTAAGATCTATTAGGAAAGGCAAGTGCGGGGATTAGGAATAACAAGGGCCTGTGGACGATTCGGTTGGGGGAGAGGAGATATCGGTGTCGCGAGCTTCGAATGGGGGAAACCAAACGGATAGGTGCGATCCAAGGAGGGGGGAGGAATCGGAGACAGGAAATAAAGGACAAATACCCAGATATTTTCTTCATGGAGGGAGAGTTACTGGGGCGACCGGACAAACAATGCACCGAATCCCCCTGAAACAAGATAACATTACTTAAGTAACGTACCTCTCCATACAACAGCCCCCTATGGGCAGTGCGAAAGATGGGCACACTGGGAGACAAGGGAGAAGTATATAGGGTAGTAATTGATTACCGTGGCCTTAATGAGAACACGGTAGACGAGAGATACCCGATACCGCGACTAGAAGATATCTTAGATAGACTGGGTGGGGTAACAATCTTTAGTACTTTAGATCTGGCCTAGATAAGGCCGGCTACCACCAAATCAAGATTCATCCGGATAATCAGCAAAAGACAGCTTTTACATTCGAAAGGGGGCATTATGAATTTACGAGGATGCCCTTCGAACTGAAGAATGCCCCAATCACGTTCCAACGATTGATGGACGAATTCTTACGGGGAATCGACGAGTCCATGTGCCAGGTATTCATGGACGACCTGCTCGTTTTTAGCAACACGGAGGAACAACGTATGTCCCACTTGCGCAAGGTGTTCGAACAGGTCAGGAAATTTGGGTTAAAGTTATCGAGCGAAAAATCAATATTGGGAAGAAACCAGATCAATTTTTTAGGACACACAATATTGGAACAGGGAGTCAGGCCAGACGCAAATAAGGTAGAAGCGATCCGGAAAATAGCGATTCCAACGGATGTTAAGGGAATCAGGAGATTGTTGGGCGCTCTGAATTTCTACAGACGATTCGTACTGGCGATGGCCAGGTATCTGGTACCCATCAACAACCTTTTGAAAAAGGGAAATAGGGTACAGGTGACGCCCGATATGGTGGAAAACATTAGAAAATGCACGGAGGCGCTTCAGAAGGAACCGGTGTTGGCATTCCCGGACTTTGAATGTACATTTATCATCACTACGGACGCAAGTGAGTACGCGTTGGGGGCGGTACTGTCGCAGGATTGCGAGGGTGGAGAGCGACCGGTGGCGTACGCTAGCAGGCGGTTAACAGATACTGAGACAAGGTACAGCGCACTTGAGCGAGAGCTGTATTGTGTGGGCGGTAGAACATTTTCGCCCCTATGTTTTCGGGAGGAAATCCCGGGTACGTACAGATCACAGACAGCTTCAATGGGTTGATCCATGAAGAAGGACTTCGCTAAATATGAGAAGACCTCGATCACCACTATTTGGTCGACACCCGGTGTCAGGAATAATGAGATCTGCCAAGCACTGAAAAATGCATCCAAACCGGGGCGTACATACCATCTATACGTCGGGGATTGAGTAGTTTGGGAGAAGATAAAACGCCTTTGGAGATTGGAGAAAATCAGAATGGATCGAAACTTCGTTCGTTGCCTAATAATGGTGGAAGCCGTTCAGAACAGAGATCAACAGAGGGAGGTCACCTTGGCATAACACCAGGGGAAGACCAATCACCGAGGCTTGAATGAGACCTACCAAGCCCTGCGACGGAAATATTTCTGGTGGAATAGGCGGAAAACGATTCAGGAGATAATCGGGAACTGTGAGGTGTGTCTCAGCATCAAATACGACCGACACCCACCCAAGGCGACACAAGAGGGGGGTATAGAGAGGCTCCACGGTACGTTAAGCGATCACTTGCGGGTGTACCAGCTAGATAAGGGCCTGGAACCTGACGAGGCTATGATAAGAGCTATAGCAGCCTATAACCACTCCGTGCATACGGTAACGGGATTCGCTCCATTCGAAATTCCGTTCGGACTTAGAGGCCGCAAACGCGATTATAGAAACACGGTGATCGACGGAGAGGAGATCGTCGGTAACGGGATGGCACTGAAAAAAACGTGGGACAAGGTGAGAGATAGAATCGAAAAGGAGAAAGCCAAACGCGTCGCGCGACATAACGAGGGTGTACGTGACATTGTGGGGAAAATTGGTATAGGGACAGTGGTTTACCGTAGAGTGATCTCTAACAGGGATAAGGAGCCGCAAAGGTATGAGGGGCTGTTCAGGGTGATTACAATTAGAGAGCATAATATAGTAACAATAGAGAGTATTAAAGAACCCAAAAACGAAGGACGGTCCACATAGAACAACTCAAGTTCCCTATAATGAATAATGAATAGAATCTGGAGTTTTCTCATCAATGTAAATTTTTTTTTTTCATACAAAAGTTTTATCGTTAGTGTTTCTAAGTTTTATGATAAGAAGAACGTAGTGACAAGTTCTATTAGTTTTTAAATAGTTCAAGTGTTAATTTTAGTTGATGAAAAGTGTATTTTTTTTTTTCGGTTTCTGTGTATAGGTTAGTTTGTCTTTAGTTTTTTTTTGTATTTTGTTGTGGTTATCTTTTTGGAGTTTATGAGCCATGTTCATAAACTGGTAGGGGGGAGTTATGGTTGGACAAGGCCTGTATACAACGCTAATCCTAACTCCCCATGTAAATAAACCTCAATAATGTCTATAGCATCACAGAGATAATAAACCAGTATCTTTCTAGTAAGCGTATGGTTTAATTCTGTTCCCTCTTTTCCTTTTTCTTCAAGCATTTCAGTCCAAGTACTCATAAGTTATATATAATATTATACAAATATGAATACATATCTTTCCTTTCAAATAAAGGAATTTTGTAAGGAATTACATCCTCGCCTGCTTAAATAAAGTACAAAACATATTAATTAATGAGACATATCTGCAGTAAAACCTTTGCGAATTGGGCTTTATTATTCACAATAAACGTAGAACAGAAATATAAAGATTACAGAAATGGTAAAAGTGCAGACATATGTTACTAATTAGGTTAGAACAGATAACAGTTGTTACAACAACTGGATCAATCATAACAATATCATAATCAGAGAGATGCCTAGGAGTCTTGTTGGTCCGACCTGACCGGCTAGTTCCAGTAAGATCTTCTTGTTCTTAGAGGATAGATTTTCGTGAAGTTGTTAACTAACCGGAGCATGAATTAAATGAGGGACGGATAACTCTAGAACTGGACTCCTCAGGAGGTAAATTAGATGTAGTCTGCTCAGAAAATGGTATTGGAGGTTCCAAAGCAGGGTCTGGTGGTAAAGATTCCACCAAAGCCGGTTTCGCAGGGGGCGCTGGAGGTAAATGTTCTACCGATGCAGGAATGTCCCTTGACAGAACAGGAGAATTGGTTGGTTTAGGTAGGTCTTGATAAAACTCTTCAGGCTGCCAAGCCAGTGAGTCCGACTCTATAGACTTAGCACGTGAAGAACGCTTCCGCTGGTTCGAGCTAGACATATGCTTCAGACATCCTTTAAGCAACAATTGGTATGAAATCGTAGAAACTATTTGTTCTATAACTCTACGAAGCCACTTGACTGTCCTGTGAGTGATGTATCGAACACACACCAAGCTGTGGTTTATATTCGGAGAGTTTACTTTGAGACTCTGCTGCATATTTCTCTTGAGATGCTCTCATTCTTAGTTTTAAGGTCTGTGCTGGATGAAGTGAGGTCAATGGTGTCCTCATCTTCCTCACTAAAAATAAATCTGAAGGCGTTACTTAAGTAACCGAATGGGGTATGTTTCAATACTGAAACCACCTTGAGACAATTTTGTGTTGTAGTATCCGATTCCGAGTTAATTCATCAAGTAATTGTTTAAGAAGGGCTGTTGAAACTGTACGAACCTCCTGTTCAGCCTGCCCATTCGACTGAGGGCGGTAAATAGGTGTCCTAGAATGTGTAACTTCGTTTTGGTGTATAAAATCTGTAAAGGCTGAAGATGAGAATGGATGACCATTGTCACTGACGAATTCTTCTGGTAGCCCCTACGTAGCGAAAAGCAAGCGAAGAACACTGCAGGTTTCTTCAGCAGTTAACCCATTGACAATTCTCACCTCAGACCATGTGGAAAGTTGATCTACCACAATAAATAATTCTGTTGACTGGAACTGAGCGAAGTCTTTCTTCGCCACTGCCTTGTTGAACAAGACCAAGGTACTATTAGTTCTGATGGAGATTCTGTTAGTTCTATTTTATTCTTTCAGTTCTTTTCTATTCTATTTCATTTGTTCTCAAGAGAGAACAGCTTGACAGATTCCACAATGCGCAACAAGTTTCTCTATATCCTGGTCGCTAAGTGGCCATCAAACATAGTTTCTAGCAAGAGCTTTCATGGGCCATATGTAGCTTTCACAGCCCCAGGATTTAAATAATGCAGTTTAGCAATCCTTGCAACTTAAGGACTTGAGGTCGAAGAACTGTGGGTATCACAACACGCTCTCCCTATAAGATACATCCATTCTCTGAAGAAAGCTCTGAATCAGCTTCCTAAAGAATGCTGTCAATTTAATAAATAAATATAAAATACAAAATGTCCGAAAATAAAACATATTTTTTCCACGCAACAATAGTTCTGTTGCCCCTCCCCCCGCAAGTTAAAAAAATTATTCTTATTAAACCATATCCTAATGTTGCCAGGAAAAATGATATCAGGTGTACAAGTAGCATTAATTTTGGACTTGGAAATATTTTCCAGGCGAAATTCGTTTTTCGGAAGTTTTGTATATATAATTTTGTTGATATAAGAAAGGAATTTTCTCTTCCGCAGTTATGTTGTGACCCCCCCTTCCCCGCACGTTTTAAAAATTATCCGTATTAAACAATATCCTGATGTTTCCAGAAAAATTGATATTTGGTATGGTAATTGCATTATTCCTGGCCTTGTGCATTATTTTTGTTAGTCCGCCCTGGAGTTCTAAAAATTATTCTTTCCAACCAATATTCTAATGTTAAGGAGGAATAGGGGAAAACCAGGGGCACCATTAAAAACGTATTTACATTTTATCTGTTGACCAGTTTTAAAGTACCTGGAATTTAATTGACGGAAAAGGTTGTAAGAACCTTTTACTAATTGATTTGGGTAGCATGGTCTTTTAATTACTTTTTAACTTTTTAATATTATAAACATTATTTTACCCCTTTACAAAGATTATACTCCTCATTGTAACTTTTTGTCAGTGAGATTACTGATTATGATTAGAATGACTAAAATTTAATAAGGAATTTAAAATTATTGTACTCATGAAATGGATTCAGTTATTTCAACCTTAGTAAATTCTTAGCAAATTTTTGCTCCAATACTGAAAATTGATTAATCATTATTAAAATAAAAGATATGATTTGAGAATTATTTAATTTGACAAAACCCTGTTACATTACTATTTAAAAGCAAAATCGTTAGTGCTTAATACTGTAGATGATTTTTTATTTTTTATAAAAATGATAATTGATGTCCAATGAGGTAATGATATTATTTTTCTATAATAACGTTCATTTTTTTTTTTTTACTGGTTAACAGATATGTAATGCAATGTAAATAGGTAGTTAATGGTACCCCCGGTTTTCCCCTCTACCTCCTTAACATTACAATATTGGTTAGTAAGAATAATTTTTAGAACTCGCAAGCGTGCTAACAGAACTCTCAATAACGAAAACTAAATTTTGGGTGAAAAATATTTTTATGTCCGAAAATAATGCTACTATCAGTTGGTATGATAGTTGCATTATTTATCTATTTTCCTGGAAACATTAGGATATTGTTTGATAAGAATAATTTTGGGAACTTGTAGGGGGGAGGGAGGCAACAGGACCCACAACAGAACTCCGTAATAACGAAAAAAATACATCTTGTAAACTGTAAATCTTTTATCCTGACAACAGAATTACCGAAAAAAAAAGAAAAAAGTTCGACTTAAATATATTTCCATGTAAGAAAACAATACATCTTGTACATCGTATAACAGATAGAACATCAGGGGGAGGGGGGACAACAGAACTAAAAAAAAAAAAAAAGTTCGCCTGAAAAATATTTCCAAAACCGAAAGTAATACTAATTCCAAACCATATCAAATTTTTCTGCCAACATTAGGATACTGTTAAATAAGGACAATTTTTAGAACTCGTGAAGGTGGGGGGATCAAGAGAATTCCGAAAACGAAAAAAATATTTTAACGCGAGATAAATATTTTAAGTCGGAAAATAAAGCAATTATCAATTTCCTGGTAAAATTAGGATATTGTTTAATAAGGATTATTTTTATAACTTGCGGGGGGAGGGGGGCAACATAACTCTAGAAAAAAAAATTTCGTCTGAAAATATTTCCAAAACCGAAAATAATGCTAATTCCACACCATATAATATTTGACTGGCAAAATTAGGATATTGTTTAATAAGGACAATTTTTAGAACTCACGGCCGAACATACAGAACCATAAAGAGACCTCCCGAAAACGAAAAAAATATTTTAATAACTCTCAAATCGTATCTTTTAATTAAATATGGATTAATCTATTTTTAGAATTAGTTTAAAAATTTACTAAAAAAATTATTTTTGTAATATTAAAAAAAAATTTTTCCACCAGGTAACTTCCTGATACTTTACAGCTGGTCTACAGATAAAGTGTAAAAAGGTTGTTAATGGTACCCCCGGTTTTCCCCTCTTCCTCCTAAACATTAAAATATTGGTCGGAAAGAATAATTTTTAGAACTCGAGGGCGGACTAACAAAAATAATGCACAAGTCCGAAAATAATGCAATTATCATACCAAATATCAATTTTCCTGGAAA
>NW_027108683.1:504952-505828 GCF_000696795.3 Halyomorpha halys | reverse complement strand
CAATTACAGTTGAAGAGTTCATGTTGGGACAAGGATAGGCAAAAGGGAATCTTGAATACTCATCAACGATCGTCAACAGATATTTGTTCTTTGATTTCGATGGAAGTGGGCCCTTGAACGGATGCATGGCTTTCACTAAAGTGAATTTTAAATTCTTGTAAAATTGAGGTTTCACAGTGTTGCAAGATGGGCACGACGCAGTCATCTTTTTAATATCTTCGATTGAATAGGGCAAATTACGAGTTCTTACCCAGTGAACCATTCTCGTCACTCCAGAATGACATAAGTCACAGTGAAGGGAATATAATAGGTCTGATTGAGTGGCGTTACATGTCCTAGAGAATATATCCGCAACCTGGTTTTGTCTTCCCGGCCTGTATATTATTTCATAATTATAACATGACATCTCCAATCGCCACCTCTGTATTTTCTCGTTCTTGATTTTATTTTGATGTGTCATATCGAACATGAACGACACAGAACGCTGGTCAGTTATGATTTTGAAGAATCTTCCGAGTAAGTAGTATCTCCATTTTTTCAGGGTGCTTATAACAGCATAAGCTTCTTTTTCGACGGCTGAATGCTTACGCTCGCTGTCATTCAGTTTCTGTGAGAAGAAAGCCACTGGCCGCCCGCATTGAGGCAAAACGGCTGAAATTGGGAAATCAGAGGCGTCCGTTTCGACTGTAAATGACTCCGTATCGTCTATGGTGCTCACCACTGCTTTGGAAATTTCAGTTTCGAGCTGGTCAAAGTCTAATATAAGGGGAAAGTTGTTGAATTGAGAAGCCGTTTAATTTTGTCGGAGTAGTTTTGAACCTATTTGGAATAATGTGCAAACATTCCAATAGTACGCTCAAGTTCCTTTCGACTGGC
>NW_027108683.1:501486-504902 GCF_000696795.3 Halyomorpha halys | reverse complement strand
AAGTACAGCAGACATGTACCCTTCAATCAGTGTATAATTTTTCATCTTTAAATTGACCGACCTGTCATTTTCTAATTAATTTTTTTATTTCGTCATAAATTTGTGAATTAAAATATCAAATATGGAATTTCATAATGAATATTACTAAATCTAAGTAGCATGCATTATTAATTTTTTTTTTATTGATTATCAAAGATCACATCTTATCAAAAATAAATTTTCCTCCTGACATGTTTTATAATTTACTGACTTGCAGCTCTACATCATTTCTTCAACCAGTAAGACACATATAACATTGGCATTACCGCTGTTGAAGAAATGAGAAGGAATCATGGAACAGAAAGTCACTTGATATACTACCGCTGTGAGATCTAATATCAAGTATAAGATAAAGTAAGAGGTTAGTTCAGGTAACAATAGGTTTTGACTCTTTCAGTTAAACATAGACAACCGACCATGTGGAAAAGGACGAGTTTTATGATTCCTTGAGTGAAGTACCTATCAATTATTAAACATGATGTGAAAATTATATTTGGTTGATAAACATGATGTAAATATTATAAACATTGACTCGAACCACTATCTATCAGTGGCCCTTCGGCATGTAAGAATATCATAGACATACAATTAAGTGAAGAAACTGAATACAATATACAGAAACTAAAAGATTCTGCTATAAATTAGTAAGTCCACCCAATAATGTCCAGCAGTCTGACTTGGAAAATATGGGATTTATATATGGAAATAATGCTCAAAATAGCAAATGAGATCACTGGACAAAAAACCCTGATAAAAGGATACCCTGGTTTGACTTAGAATGCAAACAGGCTATATTTGAGAAGAATGCTTGCATATCTCAAGATGATCCATAGGAAGGCATATAATAGTATCTATAGAAGACTGTAAGAATAAGAAAAGGACTGAACAAATGATTCAGTAGAGAAAGAAAAGTTCCTGGGAAAGGAAGTAGATGAAATAAATCAAGACCTATTGAACCCTGAATGAAATCAGAAAGTTCTGCCTCAAAATAACAGATACCACCAATCATTTAAGTACGCAGATTTGTGTCTGTCAGAATTTCTGGAGTACCCTCTTGCTGATGAACGATCGTCAACAGATATTTGTTCCTTGATTTCGATGGAAGTGGGCCCTTGAAATCCATACTGATTCTCTCGAACGATGCATGGCTTTCACTAAAGTGAATTTTGAATTCTTGTAAAATTGAGGTTTCACAGTGTTGCAAGATGGGCACGATGCAGTCATCTTTTTAATATCTTCCATTGAATAGGGCAAATTACGAGTTCTTACCCAGTGAACCATTCTCGTCACTCCAGGATGACATAAGTCACAGTGAAGGGAATATAATAGGTCTGATTGAGTGGCGTTACATGTCCTAGAGAATATATCCGCTACCTGGTTCTGTCTTCCCGGCCTGTATATTATTTCATAATTATAACATGACATCTCCAATCGCCACCTCTGTATTTTCTCGTTCTTGACTTTATTTTGATGTGTCATATCGAACATGAACGACACAGAACGCTGGTCAGTTATGATTTTGAAAAATCTTCCGAGTAAGTAGTATCTACATTTTTTCAGGGCGCTTATAACAGCATAAGCTTCTTTTTCGACGGCTGAATGCTTACGCTCACTGTCATTCAATTTCTTTGAGAAGAAAGCCACTGGCCGCCCGCATTGAGACAAAACGGCTGAAATTGAAGTTGTTGAATTGAGAAGCCGTCTAATTTTGTCGGAGTAGTTTTGAACCCATTTGGAATAATGTGCAAACATTCCAATAGTACGTTCAAGTTCCTTTCGACTGGCTGGAGGTGGAAGACTGAGCAGTGGCTTAAGGCGGTCAGGGTCAGTTCCATTTTCAATTTTATAGCCTAGTAATTTAATTGACGTTTGTGAATAGTTGCTTTTTTCTTGATTAATCGTGAAACCGTATTTTTGAACTGCATCTGAAAAGCGCTGAGATTATGATTGTGCTCCTCTTGGTTTTTACCGCATACTGTAACGTCATCGAGGTATGCATAAGTTTGATTGAGTCGTTCGTGTGTAATGATGTCGTCAAAGACTCGCTGGAATGTGGTTACCCCATCGGTCAATCCAAAAGCCAGACGTCGGAATTGGTACAAACGGCCGCACGCTTCAAATGCAGTGAAAGGCCGATCATTCATTTGAAGGGGTACCTGGTGGTATGTGCTTCGAAAATCTATTGTGCTGAAAATAGAATTTTTTGACACGTTAGAAACAATTTCCTCGAGATTAGGGAGAGGATACGCGTCAAGGTGTGTATATCGATTGATGGTTTGCGAGTAATCAATTACCATTCGCTTCTTGTGATTATCGCTCTTTACAACGAAAGCTTGAGCCCTCCACGGAGACCGACTCTCCTCAATAATTTCGTCAGCAAGTAGTTTTTCAATTTCTTTTCTCATGAAATCAGAGTCTTCCAGAGAATGCTTCCGAGATTTGGTGACTATGGGCTTGACATCTTTAGTTAGGAATTCAAAAAGGGGAGGAGGTTCTATCTTCGCTGGAGCCAAGTAACTGATTGTCAATGGAGGTTTAGTTCCACCAAAAGAGACTCTGAGCTCTGAATGCTGCTTTAATAGATCATGCCCCACAATAATGTTAGCACACAAATCGGGTAGAACACTGAGTTTTGTTTTAGCATAATGGTGACCTAACAGCTCCAAGTGAGCTACACAGTAATTCGAAATAGGCTTACTTAAAGATGTTGAAGCCATAGAAACACAACCAGTAGTGGGTTACATTGTTAGCTTACAGTTATCTGCAAAGCGCTGTGATATGAATGTCTCTGAGCTCCTTGTATCTATCAAAGCATAGGTAGAAGTTCTATTTACCTGAACAGGTACTGTAGCTTTATCAAGGGCTGCCGAGGCGGCGATGAGTGCTGCTGATGAGGGATGAACCTTCGTGTTGACAGTTATAGGTGATTTGCAGACAACTTGCCAGTGACCCGTCTTCTGGCACCTTTCACAGGTATCATTTAGAGCGGGACACTGACGACGATTTTTATGCCGTTGTCGACCACAAAAATAGCATTTTTGATTTTTGAAAGTGGAATTGCTGGCCTATGGCCTAGCCGCTGCCAAATTCGCGGAATCTTCAGATGAATCCTCAATATCATGAGGGAAGAAGGCATTAAGAGTTAGTTCGGAAGCGTATGAAGCCGACTGGTTCTTGGCAGATTCCAAAGCACGAGCTTTCTCAACAGCTTCATCGAGAGTTAGCATGTTGAACTCCAATAGTCTCAACCTAATTTGTTGAGAACTGAGACCACGAATAAACGAGTCGCGAACATATGTCTTTCGATGAGTCTCTGCATTGACCTTCGCAAACTGACATGTTTTGCTCAATTGTTCCAGAGCTTGGTGGTATTGGTC
>NW_027108683.1:494200-501161 GCF_000696795.3 Halyomorpha halys | reverse complement strand
TCTCAAAAATGTATCCATTGTGAATAATAAATTGTAGTAAAACCTTTGCGAATTAGGCTTTATTATTCACATTAAACGTAGAACAGAAATATAAAGATTACTGAAATGGTAAAAGTGCAAACATATGTTACTAATTAGGTTAGAACAGATAACAGTTGTTACAACAACTGGATCAATTATAACAATGACCTATTTGCGATCAGTCTAATAAATTAAATAGATTATAATTGATATGATCACTTATAATCAATCATCCACTAAAATTGAAGTTTATGATCGTCATAAATAATTAAAAACTTTTACACATTTATTTTATTGTTTTTATTATATCTCAGGATATATTATGAATTTTTAGAAATAAACCAGAAGTTCTATCATATTAAATGTTATACTTCGTTGAGTTCATCGCCTATCGATTATTGTACTAATCGACTTTTCAATGTTGACACGTATTCGTTGCTGCGTTTCAGACGATATACTCTCTGACCTGCCATTTCGTTGGAACGTTGTGTTGGAGCTAAGTGTAGTGTAACTGTTCCTTGTTTTAATTCTGTAGTAAGTTATAACATAGTATGTGTGTTTTATAAGTATATGGAATTGTTTATTTGTAAAATTACTATTATCATTTGCCAGCGAGCATTTGCAAGGTTTTATATTGTTGATTTTACTGTAATAATACTGCTGTTTATGTTTTCATTGTCCTGCATATTTTTTAAAAACTACTGCTATCTGTTAATATAATTGACATAATTATTTCTTTTAAAAATAGAAAATGGACCAAATCTCCAAAGTTATTGAACCAGGTCGTCAATTTGGAAAAGATTCAATGAGACTTGTCAAAAGATGCACCAAACCAGATAGGAAAGGTAATATTTCCATTATTAATCGTTATTACTACTATTTGTATTTTATTTTAATTGTAACTAATTATATTTTTTGCTGTGTAAATAGAATTCCAGAAGATTGCTGTTGCCACAGCTATTGGGTTTTCTATCATGGGATTCATTGGTTTCTTTGTGAAACTGATACATATTCCTATCAACAATATCATTGTGTAAGTAAAAATAAATTTATAATGTAATGAAGTTTGAAGTTATTGATATGGTTAATTAGATATTTTTATGTTAATACTGACTTGGTTTAACTATTTATTTTAGTAGTTTAATGGTCCATCTTAATTTATAGAACTGTTTTTATAGTTTATATCTACTATAAAGTGAAGACTTATATGTATTATGTTTGTTCCAGGGGGTCATAAAACTATTTCCTGAGTGCATGCCTTTTGTTCAAATTAAAAGTCTATTTCCAACTTTTTATATTGTTTTATTTATTTTCAAAAATGTTTAAGATGTAATATACTACAAATATATACTCCATACTTCGCTACATATGATTATTTTTTTTATAAACAGTTTAAACTATAAACTAGAAATATTACCTGTAAAGGGTACTTGCCTGTTATCGTGTTGAAACCAGTTGTGACCATAACCAAACCCTCTAAAATTATTTGTATTTATTTTAATTTAGGCCAGGAACTTAATTGAAAAAGTTAAGTTGACATTACATAACCTATTTAAGGCAATAGTAATATTATAATATTAGAAAAGGTTGTAATATAACTGGTCTAGACTAATTAATATATAAGTACCCCATAAAGTTTAATTGACATTCATAATTCCTTGATTTAATTTCAAATCGAGCATTGAATATGAATTTTCAAGTTCAGGAAAGATGTGATTCACTTTAGTTATGGATAAAATTTATACTCAGTATTGTTAATACTTTAAATACTATAATTTTGTTTTAATAAAATCTGTGTTGTTTTGATAAAACAAATATCTAGTTTCATTTAATATTTCCAAAGTAATTACATTCAATCCCAATATGGTATAGCAAAACATTGTATTATATTGAAGAATGACCGGATGTGAATGTGAAGATGGTCAGGTCTAGCAGTCTAGAAGTGATATCAAATTATCATAATTAGTTGTCAACTAATCATAAAAGTTCATAGGACTTTTTTTCTAAACTATTTTATAACAAGATGAATTTTTTTCTTTTTAACAACCTATATACAACAATATATAAAAACCTAGCAATAAATAGTTATTAATCTTTAGAAACTGCTCTTATATGCCAAAAGTGAAAGTATATTAATTTGGTCAAAGGTAAAACGTTTTATTCTTATGCCTGAAAAGTTTTGAGAAATTTTAGTTTAAACATTTTTCGAGGGAGCTCTTCAGTTATATATTTGTTTTTATTTTCTGTAGGTGATATAAATAATTCAGTATGTATTATCAATATTACTCTATTTTGAGGAAAAGGTTTAATTTGAGAGTTAAAGAAAAAAAAAACTTTGGTTATAAAATGATGAGATTAGGGTTACTCTTGACAGAAGTTTTAAATTGGTAGTAAACATAGTTAGAGCTTATTTAAAAAGTAAAGATGTATAACAGAGTTTTCATGCCACAAACTGAAGGATTATCGGTTTCTTCTGATGATTTTAGATAAATTTTTTTTATGTACTGCCCTCCCGTCTATCATGCAGTTCTAAATTGAAACTAATGTCCTTTTCCTCATGTGTTTAGAAGGTAGATTAGGTAGTAAAATTAAATACATAATTTAAAAAAAAAATTGTCAATTCCCATGTTTGTTTTAATTATTGTTTCTAACTATTTTTCATATTTATAGTGAAATGAAAACAAACGTGTCATATTTAGTTCAATTATTCATCATGTACATAGAATGTATGTATGAGAAAAGTTATTTCTCTCACGGATTGTTCTCATTTATTTAATCATTCTTTTCTTTTTAAAAAGCTTTAAATTTTGGTTGATAACCTCTACTATGTTAACCTTTGAAGTTAAGATCTTAACAAGTAGGAATGATTGTGCATTGGTAAATGTTATGTAGGTAATAGACAACTGTTGATGCTATTAATGCAATCGCTCAGAACTAACAATGGTTCAAGTTGTAGAACAAGTTTAACACTAGGGTTACAGGCATTTCTTATATACCTTTTTGTACAAGCAACCATCAATTTGATGGGTGGATGAATAACCTTTTTCTTTAAAAATTCAATTAAAATTAAGAATGAATTCAATTGTAACAAATATTTTTTTAAAAAATATATCATAGAAATTACGACAATTATATCAACAGTATAGGGTAGAACTTTAACTGTCAGCTTCGCTGGGCCCAACACATACTGATTTTCAGAGGTATCCTCTGAATAATGTTCATTAAAGTTGATAATTTTGTTCGATGCTTTAGTATACTTTCTGGATTTACTCAGATTGCTAAAAAAGGAAGATTGGTCAAAGTAAAAATAATCTTTTACTGGTGTATGGAGCTGTCCTTGTTCTGCTCAACGGCCGCCACCCATCTTTCTCTATCTTCTGTAAGGGTAACTGGGATCCTCAGTTGTCGCAGATCCCGCCTCACAGCATCCCTCCATCGGCCTACCACATTACGCACACCATCCAGAGCATAACTATAGTTTATGAGCCACTCTTTCCTTGCTCATCCTCATTACATGGCCAAGCCATTTAAACCTCTGTATCTTTATGTTCAAGGAGATGTTACATTCCTTGTAGAGTCCAAAAAGTTCACCATTTTTCCTTATTCACCAATTACCATTCTCACAAATTGGCCCTAAGATTCTCCTCAGAATTACTCTTTCAAACTTGTCTAGCAGGTTAATGCTTTTATTGCTCAGGGTTTCTCCACCATATGTGATGACGGTCCTTATCAACGATTTCGTTATAGGGTGAACTTGGTGGTACGGTTAACAAGTTTGCTTTTAACTTCTTCTTCTTCATCCTGGTTCTCGTTGATAATAGATCCAAGGTAAGAAAAACTTCTTACCACTTCAAAATTATAGGGGCCCATTACAAGGCGACTGCTTCTAAAAAGAAAGTTAAAAAATACTCTGCCTAAATTCAATTATTCTACACAGAGACTGTCTACAATAATTAAAACTTTTCTACATTTTTTAAAAAACATTCTTACATTGTCACTGCATCAATCATTCTAAAGCCTTTACATTGAAGACAAAAATAAAAGAAAACATTCAGGCCATACAATCCACTTTATTTTTAATTATTTAGGCATAATTGAGATAACAAATTGGAAGCATCTTAATAAAGACTTTTATTTTTATAATTGGAGGAATGATTTTATGAACAAAACAAACAAATGACAATTGTTTATGAAATCAGCTAGCCTGTCAATTTGACTGGTTTCGTAGAGATATTACAAAGTGGCAAGCAACCCTATATCAACACCTAGATGTTAAGCACCCAGCAGGAAGTTGATGGCATTGAAGTCGGTGTATGTGATATGATATTTTAGCTTGATAATAAAGTTTAAAGTGCTATAAACTACAAATAATGAAATACAGACTTCACTTTCCCAGAGGAAATTCAAATGAGTGCTATTACTGTTATTCTGAGTGGCAAACAAGATTCTGAAGTCCGTCATATATAATAATTTCAATAAATAATGATAAATTCAACTAGGCTCATTAGTAAATATACTATGATGTTTTTACCTTATTAATTAATTTAATATTTTATTTGACATAATTTTATCAATCTTTAATACATTTAAATTACACCAAAATTTAGGTTTATTTAAAATATTGAAAATTAAACTGCATCTGACTTCAAGTTTTTATTATTTCGTAAATAACACACGCAATTAAAAATGAAATTGAAAATGAATATTAATTCCTTTAATATCATTTCTAAATATTAATCAAATAATACAATTTTTATCTTTAACATTTTGAAACAGATACAAGAAATTTGAACCAACACTATGCAGAGATTTTAGCCAAAAAAAGTTATGAAAAATATGTGGAAAATTTTTATTACTTTATTTTTAATATTTTGTTGTTACTATTTAAAATTAATTTTAATAATAAAAGAAATAAAAATTTAGATCAAAATGCAATTTGAAATAAATTAATTATAAGTCTGACCTGTGTGTAAGGAAGGTTAAGAACATTTTATTGATAAGATAGTTGATAGTGTTAAGTTCATCTAAAATTCAAAGTTTAAAAATTAATGAAATTGTGAGAAAATTGTTGCCTAAACATAATCTTAGGCAAGCTTATTAATAATTAATATGATTCCTTATTAATTTATTGTTTCATTGGGTAATTTGATTTGTAATTAAGGACTTGGGCTGTGAGGAATTGGAAAGGAGGTGTAAATTTATATTTAAAGTATGTTAAATTATAAATAATAATGTGTAAATTTGTACAAATGAATCTACTATAAAAGCTGTTAATAATTGTTAGATTGTCCTTGAGGATGGTAGGATTGGCCGAAATGTTGGACAGTTGATAATATAATGAAGTGTTGAGACTTAACATGGACACAAATTGATTTATTTATACAACAAATACCAGTCTCAAGAAATTGAAAAGATTATATATAAAATACTTGATTTTATTCTAACTAAAGTTAATATTTATTAAGATGATTTCTTCGTGATGAGTGTTCTTAATAATTTTCGATTTCATTACTTCTCTTGAATTTTCTTTAAATACTTTATTGTATTTATTGGATCATAATCCCTAAATAAATTTAGTAAACCATTTCATTGTTTACACTTCTATTGTGAAAATTATTTTATATTTGACTCTTAAAAATGTTTATAAATTAGCTAAAACACTTAATAAATCAACTTTTTCTGTTCTGGTTTATAGGCTCCTTCTTACTTTGAGAGTTCTTATTGGCTAAATACAAGGAGATGGTTGAGGTGTGCGGTCAAAATAAAACACAAATAAGTTGAAGTAATTTATTTAATCGTGCCAACGTTTCGGCTAGAATTTCTAGCCTTCATCAGGGCAAAAAACATAACTAGATAACAAACAATGAATACAAAAAATAAAATACAAGCAGAATGACATAAAGTAAATAATTGTACAGAATGGAATTAATAAAATAAGAATGAAGTTATATAATGCAAAGAAATATGAATATATTAATTTATAAATAAATCAAAAATTAAAATTATGGAAAGAAAATATATGTAATTAATGAAATATGTAACCATAATATTAGATAAAGAGTCAAAATATAAGTAAAGTTTAACAAAAGAAATTAATAGAAACAAAAATTGAAAACAATAATAATATGGTGGACATAACTAATAACGTGGGTAAGGAAAATTGAGAAAAGAAGGGGAGGAGGGTAAAATAAAGATAGGGGAAAAAGAGAATAAAACATAAAACTAAATAGTTCATATTGTTGGTATATAACATCAATAAGAAGTGCATGATAATCAGCTTTTGTTTTATATAGACTGGATTGTTCCAGTTTTGCCCACACAGATTTTCTTTATTATCCAATACTTAAATTTATAACTTAAAATTACATACAAATGATTAAATAATTGTATATAAGAAGATGGTCAGGGTTGCGGTCAAAAGAGAAACAAAAATAGTTTACAACTATTTATATTTCTCTTTTGACCGCAACCCCATCTTCTTATATAGAAAATTTTATGGTCAACTATATATAAATATAGATTAAATAATTGTTATTTATCAACACAATGCATTAATATGATAATTAATTGGGCTAATAACCCTATATTCCAAAGGAAATATTTATAAATCATAAATAATTTTTAATTCAGACTTCTAAAATAAATCATAACTTTTTACATATAAAATATACACATTTTCTTTAAATAGCAAAATTATAATATTTTAACTCTATTATTGATATTAATTAATTTTTTTGAATATTTTTCACATTTGATTGTTTAATTTCCAATTTCTCTGTTCTGTTCATAGCAAAAATTAACATTTTTTGATTTTATTTTACAAAAGATGTAAAATATCTCTACAATACATAATAAACCTAGAGTCACTACAGTAAATGGAAATAATTTTGATTAACAAAGCTTCATGCAACCTTCTAGAATTACTTTTTTTTTTTTTTTT
>NW_027108683.1:491489-492265 GCF_000696795.3 Halyomorpha halys | reverse complement strand
AGATCAAACGAGACACCGCGATGTTGACTCTCTGACGTCCGGATCAGAACTCTTCTAGAATTACTAGATTGATAAACATAATAACTACAGAGAATTGTTAAGTATTGCTAATTCTATCATGCATGCCATAGATTCTATGTTATCTTGTCTATTTGTTCAGGTAAGTAATAATACATTTTTCATTAGGTCGATTCTTTTAAGGAATCGGTACAGATATACATTATAATATATGAAGTAAATACATTGAAGAAATCAATGCGGCCACAACAATTTTAGAAAAGTGTTTAACTAGAAATGGAGCAGTTGACAGTAGAGCATGAAACGATTATTTATCAATCTAAAAATTCTTGTTCAACTGTTTTACAGTGGCTTTTAAAATTAAAATTAAAAGTTCCAGTAGAACAGTCATCAAAAGATAATATAAAGATGAAAAGAGTACTCATTTAAAACATGTTTTTTTTTTAAGCTTTTATTAATATAATTATGAGAGATAGTTGACCTGGATGAAGTAGGAGGAGAAGATGGTTGGGGGTGTGGTCAAAGTGAAACACAGATAAGTTGGTGTAACCTATTTAATTGTGCCAACGTTTTGGCTAGAGTTTCTAGCGTTCTTCAGGGCTAAGAACAGAACAAGATAACAACCACAGTAAGTATAGAAAATAAAAAAGAAAGTATAAACAGAATAACATAAAATGAATAATTTTACAAAATAAAATTAATAAAATGAAGTGATGAGAGAAGCGGGAAATAAAATGTATACATAGGTAATTGAAAAA
>NW_027108683.1:473533-491264 GCF_000696795.3 Halyomorpha halys | reverse complement strand
TTGAAAACACCAATAATAATATAGTGAACATAACTTATAAGGAAGAAGAATAAAAGTGGAGAAAAGATGGGGTGGTAAAATAAAGAAAGAAGAAAGAAAAAAAAAAAAAAAAAGAATAAAACGAACCTATTAGCTTGAAAATCGAATGCCTAATGGATACTGCGCCAATAACGGCCAAACTCTTAATTAAAAAAGATGTTACAAGAATGACTTAATGTTTTTTTAAGAGGAAACATTACGAGAAGGTAAAAAATAAAAAGTAGAAAATGTTTGGAGGAAGAAAGCTTGTGAGAGGGTGACGACAAATGGTTATTGGAAGAGTTAAAAATTTATACGAACAAACGAATTACCGAATAACGAAGTACAGGAATATGACAGTGTCATGGGTATTTAACAACAGTTAAAAAGAGGAAACGTATATAAGAGGGGGACGACAAATGTGTAAGAAAAAATATAAGAATAATATTTTTTTAATATAAGTTCTCACCGTTTTGTGTTAAGAAAAGAAACAGTTTTTTTGTGCAGTAAAAGGCCCATAATGTGCAAAATCTCGCAGTAAAAATGTGTATAAAACACCTACAATAATCAACTATGTTTAATTTATAATATTGATACTTGGAAACCTTACCTAACTTTTGTTTGAATCAAATGAAGCTCAGTCCCCTTATCCTCCATTTAAATAAGTAAGGTTACTAACAGAATTAACATATCAATATCCTTACCCTTTACATACTGCTGCAGAACATCACATGCCGCAAAGCAGTGATATAAGTTGATTTACTCCTGAACTCAACCTCATCATTCCTCTTTGACCACTGAGCAGGGACCGTGAAGCATCGCCGCCTGGACTCCACAACCAATGAGCCCCCCAGCACCTCCTGCGGCCAGCCCACCGGATCCAATCACACCACCATGAGTGGACAACGCTCCAGCGCAAGAGGTCAATACCCAACTTGTACCAGCACAGTTGATGCCACTCTACTTCTTCCTGGCCTCACCAGCTGCAGCCCTTCTCATAGGCCTCCTCCTCTCATGAACCTTGAAAAAAGCCTTTTTGAAGTTATAATAGATCAAAAAGCGAAGACTGCACTCTAGGTCTCTTTGCTACTGACACAGAAGTCTCTGGGGATCATCCTCTTCTGAGCTAGGCTCTGGTTCCTAATAACAGAAGTTGAAGGGCATGGTTCATTCTCAGTGTCCTGAGACACCCCACTGGTATAGTTTCAATCCTCTGAGATGGTCTAAGTCCCAAGAAGCTGCAGGCCTTATAAACTGAAGGTGAGGAGCCTGGTTGTCCTCCACTACTAATGCACCATTCCTCTGCCCCTCTACTGTACCATAACATTGCTCATGTCTTCCACAACTGTGATATGGGAGGATAAATCCTTTTTCCATTTTAAAATGAAAGAAAAATTATAAGAAATATGAAGAAGATAGTCATGGTTGAGTTCCAAAAGAACTAAAATTGTTAACACTATTTATTTCCAACGTTTCGCCCCACTTTATAGAGCTTCAACAGGGTTAAACATACTAAAACAACTAAGAACACTCTGAAATAGTAAGATAATAAGGTACAAAAGGGTAATTTAAGGTAGGGTTAATATTATGTAAAAATAAGTGAAAAGAAAATTATATTCAAATGAAAGGAAAGAAGAAATACAATATTATAGTATAAAAAAAAAATGCGTAAGCTAAAAGGTTAAAAATGTACAGGAGACGCAATAAAATGCAAAAACAGAAAAGTAGGTATGAGAAAACAAAATTTAACACAATAAAAGACGGAAAATAAAGAAGTAAGATTTAAAAATATAAATAAAGGTCATGAAAATATAAATAAAAATATAATTAATAATGATAATAATAAATGAGTAAAGAACACATCAGGGCCACATACCTTTGTTCAAGTTTATAGCTTTACAGACTGACAGTAAATCGGAAGAGACCGGGAGTGGAGGGGAGGTGGTCGTTAACGTGAACTTATAGTACAAGAGCCCAAGAGGAGAAAAAAGTCAGTTATTTCACCCTATTTTTTTATTACTTTAATGAAAACTATGTATAGTTACTAGTCAAAACTGATGAGTCTGCCAAGTATAGGTAGAGGAAATAAAAAATGGAGGCTTTTTAAAAACGATAAAAATAATACATTTTTTATTCGGAGTTCTATATCTTTACAACTACTAACAACAATAAAAAATCTAAGAGAGCATCATTTAAAGCAGAGTAAATTTGCTAAAATGTAAGCCCTAATAGAGCTATTTACGTTCAATAGTTCTCGAGATATAGCTTTTTAAAAAGCAATATTTCATAAAAACTGTTGTACAAAACGTACTGAAAGATCAGTAGTTAGTGAATTTATTTTGAAAAATCAATATCTCAGGAAACATTTGACGTACAGATGTCTATTAGCACTCAAATTAAAGCTAGTTTAATGTACTATAAAGTAGTTTATGATGTTTATCTTCGTTGGAGTAATAGTTTACTTGAAATTTGTTCAAATAAATTGATTTATAGTTGTTAGGACATATTTTCATTTGCCAAATTTATATTCATATGTGAATATCATAAAAACTACTACCCCTACGAAGATAAGTCATAAACTAGTTTATAGTAAGTTAAATTTTCTTTATTTTGAGTGTTGGCAGACATATGTGCGTCTTTTCGATCTAGCGGTATATATTTTCCAAAATCCAACATTTTATTTAAATCAATTTATTTTAGCAAGTATTATGAAAACTACTATTCCTGCGAAGGTAAAGGTCATAAACTTCTTTATAGTCCATTCAGTTAGCTTTAATTTAAGTGCTAATAGACATCTGTACGTCACACAGTTTCTTAGATATAGATTTCTCAAAATAAATTAACTAACCACTAATCTTTCAGTAGATTTTTAAAAAATTTTGCTTTTTAAAAAGCTATATCTCGAGAACTATTGGACGTTAATAGCTCTTTTAGGGCTAATATTTCAGCAGATTTACTCTTCTTTGAATAAAGTTCTCTTAGATTTTCTGGTTTTGTTGGTAGTTTTTAAGATATAGAGCTCCGAATGAAAAATTAATTGTTTTTTAAGGTTTTTAAACAGCCGCAATTATTCCCCCTACCTATACTTGGCAGACTCATCAATTTTGACTATTAATTACACATTGTTTTCATTAAAGTAATAAAGAATTGGGGTGAGATAACTGCCTATTTTTCTTACCGGGTCTTGTACTATTACAGCTTGAGCAGCAAGACAATTTTGAAAAAACTGATAAAATATCTCTAACTGCATATAAACTCTGTCTTTTTAAAAATATTTCTAATTATAAGATAAGTGTGAGTCTATGATTCTTGCAAGGAGAATTAGAAAAATAATTATATTAAACATCTTAGGTTAATGTACTGGTAAATACAGCCAATTTCTTAATGCTAACCAAACCACAGTTATTTCAGGTAAAATATGCCAGTGTTGAAACCAATACATCTAAATTTGAGAGCAGACTCGAACCAGTAACCAGTAGTTCATCAGTAATTAGCTTTATAGCGTGTTGTGTGTTTCGGCTATGAAATAGGAGTTCTAAACAATTACTTGATTAGTTTATCTGCTTCTCATTTTATTTATTTTTCAATATCAGTATCTCCTGGTATAAATCAGTCCATCATTTCTCTAAGCACATAAACTAATTAAAATAAAGCTTATTTTCAAGAAATAAAACCCACTATAATAGCATAAATATAAGATTGAATTTTTATTTTTAAAATTCAATAATTAATCATCGTTCAGTAATACATTTCAAAAACATCTGGGCTTGTCACTAGTCAAACAGTGAACCTCCCCCGTTTTCGAAGTAGGTAGAAAAAGTAGAAAAAAAAGAAGTATCCAGTTACTTGTAAACAATGGAAATTAATTAAATTTTATGGGGATTTCTGAGTTATCTTTAACGGAGGAGAATCTAATTTTGAAATAATAACTGCAGTGTTCTTGAAAAAATTATAAAGCTATGAAGAGAAAAGTTTCAACAATTCAAATATTTCAGAATTTAATTAGGCACTATCGTCTTGCCAGTTGAAGATTCATAAACTGCTTGGTATAGTTCTGATTAATAGTATTATATATTGTGACAGAAACTTTTATAACAGAATATATTTGCATAAATATTTGTATTTATTTTTTTTTTCAAGGAATCGCCGGGTTATTATAGTGTTCATACCAACTGAAAACCCTAAAGAAGCTATTTTGAAGACAATTCATAACTGCAACACATGGCTACGAAGATAAGGTTAAGATAAACATTTTATTTCTTTTATATTCTGAAATCTCTTTATTTTAAAAATTATTAATCTCCTTTTAACCAATGGTTGTGTTATTGATCATGGTAATGCTTGGGTTTTGCCCGGATTGTCTTCGGAGCAGTCAAAAGAAACAAAAGTTTCGAAACTCAAACTCGATATACTGGTTGTAAATGTATGAATTTCAGTTAGTTGCAGTTGCTGAGTTATTGGTTGTGTTAGATTTTACGAAGTTATAGTGAAATTGGCGATAACGTGTTGGTTCCTTAATTTATTCTGTTTCAAAGTTGTATATTTCAGTTTATCTTATTATTTAGTGTAGGTTTTTTTGTGCAATTCTTTGTAAAGACTTTTAATTATAAATGTTAGATTAGTTGGACCTAAGAGTTTTCATCTTCTCAAGAGAGGAAATTTTAATCATGACTTACCATATATGGTAGTTACCTATATATGGTTTTTACCAAAATATATGCATTTATTTAAACTTTGGTTCACGCCGGACTTATATGCCCAGAAAATGATATCCTTCATATTAATATGTTCTGGTTAACTATTAAATGATTTTCTTAGAACAAATTAAATCATTTCATGTTATAGTCCTGCCCAAAACTAAGCTAGACCCAAATATTACAAGTGACAAAGTAAAGAAGAATTTCTCCTTAGAGGAGAGTGAGGAACACAATATACTCAATTCGGCCCCACCGATTCAGGAAAAAAATCGAGTTTATGCAGTGTTAAATGTATAAGTTCAGAGTTATATCAAAGGATCTTAATTGATAGATGATAGAAACATTCAAGGGTAAGAGTAATAGTCCAGACTAGTGGAGATAAGATCACCCTTAAAGAGAGTAAAATCTATCGATGGTCATTAAAAGTATTGGAGAAGTTTGTCGGGGGGTGCGGTCAGCAAAGAACAACATAAATAAACAAAACCATATTTATTTATTTTATGGCGACGTTTCAACCTGAGTTTCAGGTCATCATCAGGGCTATAGAACAAAAGAGATTACAACAACATGAATGGATAAATACGTTTAAAATAAATAAATAATAGTACTAATGAAAAAAAACTAATGAATAAATAAGTTAAAACACACAAATCGACAGGTCCACAAATTAAAATAAATAATTAAAACAATGAATAATCTCCGAGCTAATTCCCATGCAGGTGATGGTGTATGATCCCCAGGGAGTTCATAATAATATTTTCTGCTAAGATCGCAATATCCCCGATGCTAACACCTAGGCCTTCTAAGAAGCTCCTTGTTCTATCTGGTATTGTTCCGCGAGATCCAAACCAGAGTAGTAGAGTAGTAGTAAAGTATCTTTCCTGGCATGTTAGAGAAAGAAATCTTTGATAATACTAGCAGAAGATAGAATCGGACACCAAAGAGGTTCCTAAAAAAAAATATTGGCTGCATTGAGGGGCCTCTACATGTTGGCCAAGCCATAGCGAACTCAGACATGCACGAGCATGTGGATGGGTGGCTTGTACGAGTTGGCCAAAGCTCATTGCCGATCCGTCGAGACTCGTCCGAGATTGTCGGTTTTTTGGACAAAGATCAAAGGGGTTCGTGAGAGCGCTCGTGTAGTATCTCCGCCATTGTTCTTTGTCTAGTTGCAACTGAGAGCTGTTAGGAGGTTAAAGGTGTTTGTTGGTACTTTTTATGAGTTTCATATTTAATCTTATTTATTTATATTTCATTTTCTTCTTTTGTAATAAAAATAATATAATCCCAGTGCAATAACTGAAACCTCTTGTACGTCCACCATGCTTGCCTCTCTGAATAACACTGACATGTGGATGGCCCGCTCTTTGTTTACCGAGGATTTGTACAAGCCTCCGATTCGTGGCGAGCGGCCAACATGTGGATCCGCCTTTAGAAGTGTCACGTGAATAAAGGCGCACTGCAATTTATACCAATCAATCAATACTTGAAATAGTAGAAGTACTTGAAGTGGGGAGTGTTGATGAAATATCACGAAAACGGAGATTGTAAAAGAGAAGAAACCGTCAGCTATTGTTTACAGATTGACCCTCAACAATGTGATTCTACCGGCCAATTTTTGCATTGAGTCAGTGTAAACCTGAAATGCATTTGATTTTGATGCAGATGGTTGAGACATGGTGCGCTGTACCTTCCTTGCACAAATATCAGAATATCTCACAAATAAAACGATCTCAGTAATGAAGTACCATGAAGATGGTAAACTGCTCGCACTCTCGGGAAGTGGGGGTTCATGCTAGTTAATGGACATCTAAGAGTATATTTTGTAAATATTTATTGACAATTAGTTTTAAATGAATTGACTCACCAGACTTCCTAGAGAGATAATCCAGATTAGACAATTAGTTTATATTTATTTATCGAACAATAACTAAAACTTGGTATGCAGCAAGTTTTCTTCTTAGGTATTACCATAAGAGATGAACTAATTCAATAAGAAGTTTTTACCAAATGATTTTCATCTGACCCCAGAAGATCCCTTTGCCTTAACAATTGAACCTTTATTCCAAACTATCTCACTATTTTTTTAAAAGAACTTTAGATGTAACTACTGTACAAAATAATTTCAACTCTCTCTTAGTTTAAAAATAAAAGATCTGAAGTTCATTTATGTAGTTTTTCATTGGATTCGATCAATAACTGTTTTTGATAGGAGAGGTTTGTCGGGGGGTGCGGTCAGCAAAGAACAACATAAATAAACAAAACCATATTTATTTATTTTATGCCGACGTTTCGATCTGAGTTTCAGGTCATCATCAGGGCTATAGAACAAAAGAGATAACAACAACATGAATGGATAAATACCTGATGATATATGGATGAAGACCTGAAACTTCATCAGGGCTATAAAACAAAAAGAGATAACAACAACATTTAGAGCAACATACAATTGAAAAGGAATAGTATACAAACAAATTTAGAATTATACAATTTACAACAATTATACTTACATTATATTTACAATAATTATACAATTTACAATATGTTATACCTGTTTTTGTTTCAGGAGGGATGATCTTCGTAAAAACTTCAAATCTTTATTAATTTGGTGAGTTTCTTTGTATTTACCATGTTAAAAGTAATTAAATTATTTAGATTTATCAACTTTTTCTTAATATTTATCAATGAGGACAGGAAAATTTCACAATTTGAAGCTAATAATGATATTATTATGAACAAAATATAACACACATAAACAAGTATTGTCTTCACTCCTGATCTTCCTCTTCGAACCGTTATTTGGATCTTATTCAACTATTTCATTTCAACCAGGAATTCTCTCCGATTCTCTAGATTTGTATTCCATTGGAGATGTTTGAACAGTCACATGATCTTTGCAGGTGTAGTGCCCATTGTTATATTCGGTTCTCGCTGTTCATTTATTAGATAAACATGTCTAAAAAATTTGGATTATTATTTTCTATGGTTTTCTCTACTGAGCTTCATTTAACTGCTAATTGATTTGTATTCTAGGAACATATTGAATATCAATTTTATATTTCTTGGGATTTATTCATTTTTTAGGTCCGGGGGTGATACAATGTTTTACCGCATATCGTCATTATATTTGGTATGTTAGTACCAATTATACCAATACCATTAGGTTTGGTATGATAGTACGATATCACTGTCAAGGCAAATAAACCTGGCAGTTAATGGAAATGTCAGTCTACTGAAAGTACTTGTACTATTAACGATCATGCCAGACCCAGTGCGACATGCTGTCATGACTATAACTGTAACTAATAAATAATCACATCATGGTATTGGCTAGCAAATAACGGGAAGTGTACTATAGTTCACAATTGAGGTGTATAAATGTGTTAGTTAACATGACAGTAGCTTCACTGACAATACTTGTATTATCAGCTATCATGCCAGAGCTAGTACGACAGTAAAATCATGACAACCAAATAGTTACAGATATAACGATTCCCCAAGAACGGGTAAAGTGGTTGGTATTCGGTGGATGAAACCTGTATTTCAAGGCGCTGAGTGGGTATTTTTTGTTTTGGAGAATCGGCAGCTCTGTTTACAATACTAAACTATAACTTATACCATTAAAAATGATACCATCAAAAGTGATACCATCATAGTGATATCAAAAGTTATATTATCAAGTGATCATTAAAAGTGATCATATATCACTTATACCATTAAAAGTGATATATGATCATGTGATATCATTTTAATATAGTGTGTAATATTTTAAAATAAAAATTTTTATTCTTTCAGTACAAACAAAAAAATTAAAGAAATAAAAATGTTTACGTGCATAAACAGTACATTTCTTTCTTTACACTAATTATTTATAATTTACTTCAAGAATTTGCAAATATATCTCTCTAATTAAATTTCTTATTGCATTCTAATGTTTAAGATCATACTAATTTTCATCATTTTTAGGGAGAATAAACATGTTACTGGAGCAGTTAACACTCAAAGGTAAAAAAGTTTAATATTTTAATTCAGAAATAGCTTATTAAATAATTCTTTATGTTTTAGAAAATATTATAAACGGCCCAATAATAACCCAACACAACAGTCTAATGATGAATAAACTATGAACTAGAAAATATTTTTCCATCATCTCTATTTTTACTGAAACCTAAGAATGTAGGAATTCAATGAGTTCAAAACAATACGAAATAGACCTAATATTTGGTCCTAAAATATTGTTTTCTCTTATTTTTTTTTTTTCCTTTTCCTACGTCGGCCCAAGACTCCCGTTGGAGTCCTACACTGCCCTTGTTGTTATATTATAAAAGAATGGAGCTGTGGATATAAATTGTTATTATTTATTTAAATTTATTAATTTTTATTATTTAATTTAATTTGTTATTATTTATTTAATTTTAAAAATCTAATTTGGATTCTGGTATAAATTTGCACAACGCCCGAATAGTAGCCCTATCTAGATCTGCCAGTCCTTGGAGGAAAGCACTATTGTTTTGGATGAGGGGATATTTTATCCTGTATTTGTCATATCTACTGCAATTTAGTATAATATGTAATGGGTCTTCAATAGAGTTGCATGTATTACATTTATCATTATTTTTAACTTTGATTAATGTTAAGCCGCGATTTGTACGACCGTGGTTAATTCTTAATCTTGTAAGTAAGACTATATCTTTTCTGTTTAACTTGACACAAGTGTTAGAGAACCATGGGCGTGGAGAGACGTTAGGTTGGATAGTGAAATGATCTTTCCCTTTCAAACTTGACTCCCAGGCATACCTATCCTGCCATTCACTAATGAAGTCTTTTTTTAACCATCTAAAAATTTCCTGTAAAGGCAGTTTCGCATTTTCCACTCTACTCGAACATCGTTTTGCTATCTTATCAGCTCGCTCATTGCCGTAACAAAAAATTTGTTATTTGATGAACTATAAACTTCTTCTATTATGTTCTTTATTAAGTAAGAGGAAATATGTTGCCGAAGTATGTTTTTGAGTGAATTGCATACGGAAGCGGAATCTGTTAGAATTACGAGATTTATATTCTTATATTTTCTGTTTGCTATTTTTTTTTGTATTATTTAGTACAGCACCTAAACCAGACTAGCCTCGGAGTTAAACCAGCTGAGAGCATCCTAGACGAGCAAAAGCTAAGGTGGTTTGGTCACCTCCTTAGGATAGAACAGGGAGACGTGTGATCCTCGCGTAGGGGAAGTAGGGCAAGAGGAAGACCGCGCATTTCCTGGGAGGAGAGTGTTAAGGAGGGATATGGACTGGAGTAGGAGAAGGGAGATGGTCTAAGAGCGAGATATCTGATCCAGAATCTACAAATCATAACCCCATACTGCGCAAGCGATAAAGGGTATAAAATGATTATTCAAAATTGGCAAATTTTTCTAAATGGCACCAACTAGAAAAAAATTACTTCTTCAAATGCTGCAGATTATATTTATTTTCACTCTGAGTTGTTATATTGTCCTCTCTTGTTCTAATAAAGGCTTGTACACGGTCAAGCATGCGCACAATGAAGTGGTTAAAGGCGTTTTGATCCAGATTTTCTAACTTTTCATTAACAGCCTCTCTAATCTTTTGGGCAAAATATAGTTATAGATAAAACTATAACTAAATCGTAACGGGTACGATTTTTAATTGTATTCATAAAAGTTGGATACAATTTTTAATTGTTCTGTTATTATATTCGTGTATCTTAGTAAATGATAAATAAAACTATTAACAACTTGAACACTTATTTATTAATACAGCATATAGAAACACATATGGCAATATAAAGAACTTAATAACACAATTAACAAAACATTCACAAGCAGGGATGTGACATCGACGTTTACAAAATCTATTTATTGAAGACGATGTTTTACTTTTGTCTCAATTAGTAACTTAATAAAAAAAAAAAATAACTGTATAAACGAATTCCAATCAACAATGTGGTGCGATCAGGAAGTACTTCCTACCTTCACACGTTAGCAACGGATAAAGATAAATTAAAGGTCTATTCCAACATCCATTCCTGACTGATCCGGAGCATGCGTAGTAAGTGATTTTCCCTCTCAAACCCTATACTGCGCATGCTTCTTGCAGTTCTGGATAATCAGAAGTCGTTGTTGGAACGAACCTTATTTTACTGAAATGGATGTTCAAAAACATCGATGTATTTTTGGCGATGTTTTGTATACATCGATACATTAATATTGAACATCGATGTTTTGTTGTCGATGTCGTATGTTCATAAGGTGACACTCTGAAGTTATCCCGCCTTCTAACAGCACTGCTATAACCTTTAACACTTTTAAAGTCCTACTAACTTAACATTACAAGTACAGCCACAGTACTATAGTAAATAAACATTGCAACCATAGCAATTTAGTTATAGTTTTTTTATAAATTTTTTGCCGAGTTATGATGGTGGGAACGTTTGGTAGAAGTTGGGATGTTCTGTGAAGCATATCCTAGATGTGTCCAATTAGATTCATATCGGGAGAGAACAGCACCATAGCTCACGAAGGTACTCTTGGATGATTTGGTTCAATGTGGGAGAACATTTTAGTCGACTATGAGAGTGTTTTGTTTATTATTGGACTACTATGGATTCTCAGATATCTATCAATTATATTTCAGTATCCATGGCACTCTTTGTAAGTATAAGTTAAGTTTTGGTATTATCCATAATGTCTATGCCAACATGTTGCTGATGAGCCTAAATGCTGGTGTATCTCACACAACTTGGTCTGTCAAGGACCTTTCAAATCCAGACCTGGTTATTGTCTTCCAGGGAAGTTAGTTGTGGTTAACAACCAGAGAGCCAACAGTTATCAATAACCAATTCCTCAGCTCAAGAAGTAACCAATTTTTGTTATTTCTTCCCCATTCTACTTCTACTTATGGATCCACGGCGTTAGGAATCTATTAGTCCAAAAGTTAGCATCTCGAAGACGATTTAGTATAGTTTGGCCATTTATTGTTTTCATATTACATTGCAGCTCACAGTGTGGATGTCCAAAAGCTCAAGAGGAAAAAAAAAACAAAAAAAAATTTTTTTATTTCTTACCAGTTTTTGGAAGTTGGTAGTGCTTATACTTTAATGAAAACTATAAACAGTTAAGAATCAAAATTTATGGCTCTGCCAACTATAGTTAGGGGGAATAAAAATGGCGCATGTTCCGAATACACAAAAAATTCATTTTTGAGTTCTTATAAATAAAAAAAAAATCTGAACGTCTAATTATTTCTGAGTTACAGTGTTTCTTAAACCAACCTTTTTTTTTAGAAAATCGAGAAATCAACATTTTTCGAATTTATTTTGGCACATTTCATGGAAACTACTACTCCGACAAAAATACAAATTATAAACTACTTTTTAGTAAAATCAACTAGTTTTAATTTGAGTGTTAACAGACATATGTACGTCTGACAGTTCCTGACATAAAATTTTTCATAAATCAAAACATTGTTCGGACAAAAGAAATAGATTTAGTATTCCTGAAATAAATTCATAAACTACTGATTTTTGTTATGAAATATTGCCTTTTTTTTTTTTTTTTTCTGGGGAACTACTGACGCAAACTTTTTTTTTTTTTTTTAGAAAATTTACTCTAACTCAAATGATATTCTACTAGACTTTAGTGTTGTTTGTAGTTTTATAAATATGATTTTTTTTTAATTTGAAACGGACGACATTTTTATTCTCCTTGACTGTGGTTGGCAGACTCATCACTTTTGAGTAGTAATTATATAGTTTTCATCAAAGTAATAATAAAAATGGGGTGAAATAATTCCCCAGATTAAATAACATTCAAGTTCGTCAATACGAGTTGTTTTTTCGTAGCATACCTCTTCGAGCTTTATCATAAACCGAAAATCAATATGATCCGAAAATCCACCATCTTACAATATCGCATTGTCCTACATTTTATTTTTGTTTTGAAAACACGTTTTTCTCCAAATACAATTCAACTGACTTTTCCTGGCGATGAAATATTCTACTCTTATACTCTAAAGATAAAAGCAAAATTTCCTGGTTGAATTATTGAATCGTATGGGTTTTGATCTTAATCAATGATCTCAATGTTTATTATTCTGTATAAGGGGTATTCATGATCTTTAGTTTAACATGTTAAAGCTGTTAAATGGTAATACTTATGTTAAATGAAGAAATATTTCCTTCTCTTATCATGCTAAAACGATATAACATATAACATACTAGAGAGTCTGTTACTGTTACTGCTACTGTTGCTGCTAAATGGAGAATGACGTCAAACAACAGACCTGGGCCCTGTTTCATAATGAAAGCTAATAGTATTAGTTCATAGTACAAGTATAGAAACAACGAGGTAATTGCACTTATACTTATTTCTTTTCATAATAGGTAGGGCTATTAGTGACATTACAGGAGTTAAAAAGAACTAAAGTACAAGTTACTATTGTACAAATCAGTGTAATTGTATTAAGTTAAACCGGCATGAATAATAGTATTAGTTTGTACTTTATTATGAAACAGGGCCCAGCTGAGTTCTTCATCATTTTATTTGTTAGGTTACTTGCTCGTAGTTTGTGTTAGTATTGTTTTGGATGTTTTATAACTAATAAAGCAATGGATGACAATAATAATATAATGACAGTTGTCAATTAGCTCATCTTAATTCTCATTCTGAAGATCAAAAAGACACTCAGTTGCCAAACTTTTACACAACTTCCACTTTTTACTCAATTTAGGCATTATGTAATAAATTACTTTAATAAAAACTTAGAAATAAAAAATAACATGAAGTTTTGGAAGGAAAGGTTATAAAACAAGTTGCTCAGAAAATTCGCTGGATCTCTTATGCATTTAACATTTAACATGACTGTAAATAAGGCTGCTCACGATCCTATGTTATATACTTATAACATTTAACATGGTAAAACATGTTATATTGAACACAACATCATGACTAACCCTATTGTGCGACTGGATTCAAAAGCCGCCGTTTTTTATGTAGAGTGTAGGGGTGATACAAAACTTTTTTTTTTATGTATTTGTACTATTCAATTTTGAATTTGGTTCATTACAATTCTTATTTAATTATCAAAATATACAATATATATTCTACCATTTAGTTCAATATATATTGTACCAACAAAATTTGTTTATTAAGTCTCAGAACAGTCATTATTCAAAAATCGGTAGCATTTCTTACTTAATGTTTTCTAGATTATTTATAGAAGCTTTGACATTAGCTCTCATTATTGTATTATAATTAATTAGTGTAGTATCTATAAAGAATAAATGTATATATATATATATATTTTCATTTTAGGAAACATAAGAAGAGTTCTAACCCTAAAGTTGACGAGAGACGGTAAGGAAATATCAAAATGAAATGAATCCTATTATGTTTTTAAAAATAATAATTAAAATGATTTTTTACTAATGTGCGTTGAGGGGCGTATTGGAAACATGATTTATGCAGGATAGATTAGAACCTTTACCTGAATAAACCCCTTGAGTGATGATATGGTATCATCCAGTGTTGTTTAAAACACTTATAAGAACATTGATGAGAACTATCAAATACTAATAAGAAATATTGTCAGGATGGGTCAACCTTTGGTCAATGAAATTACAAAAAAAATTAAAAATACTTAATATATATAATATACATAATATTTGTAGACTAATAAAAAGTTCAAAGTACAGATTACTATAGGTCTGTATATAGGATATATATAAATTAGGTAGCATAAAAATTATTAATCCCTTTAAATTAATATGCATATTTCTAGCACAATTAATAGTAAAATAGAAAAAAAAACTCTATGTTATTCGTTTCAATAGTAATGTAATACACATTATACAGTGGATATTGTAAATTTATATTATACATTATTAATTTATCAAATGACAATATGCCCAATACCAATATCCAAATAGGATTTCAAACTGCCGATTTTCCATGTTTCATGGAATACTATGGCTACCTTAACAATTATAAATAATTGTTTAATCAGCTATAACATAATAAATCATAAATCATTGAAATCATATTTGAATCATGAAATAATAATAGGGATAAATAATTCATTAAATCATAATTGCTGGAAGCTGTACAATATACGATTGATTCTTTCTATTACTTAATTGTTACAGAGTAATTTATGACAGCTTGCATCATAAGTCCGATGATCGGTGAGTAATGTTTTTCATATCTTTAATTTTTTTAAAATAATTATCCATGTACGATTTACTCTTGTACCTTATTTATATATAAATCTTTTTACATTAGTAAGTTACTCATTTTTATTTACATTTTGTAACGTTTTATGGTTTTGAATTTTTAATCAACCGAAATGTATTTTCTGTTAAAATTCTTGTTATTAAACGTGAAATCTGTAGTAGATATAAGTTTTGTAGTGAAACTGATTCCAATACCGTTGGAATTTGAAGTTATATTATTCATTTCTGGTCTATTTTTGATATCCTAAAAGTCTAGAAAAAATTACGGCTTTCTTTTGCCGCCTTCTTGAATTTAATTGTTCAAAAATCACAATGAAATCGATTTAGGTATGTAAGTTACTAGTAGTAACCAGTATAAGAGAGGAATGCGTTATATTCATTCATCATTCAAACTAACTGAAATTTCTCTTAATTAATTATTTTATGAAAAGTGTACGGATTTTTTGACATTGATAATAATTTCATAACAAATGAAATTTTTTTTTCAAGTTCCTACATGAATTTTATACTAGAAAGGAATAATTATTATTCTGCCTTGCCCTGGATTTCATAGACACTACTTCTATTGATAGATAGTCTTCATTTTATACTTTGTCGTTCTACTAATTGTTTCGTTCTCCTTCCATTCTCTCTTAGAAGGTTTGATGTTGATGATGTTGATTTGGGTCCAACGTTTCCTCCCACCTATACACGAAAAATTTGTATAAGTAGTCAGTAATCCTAACAGACTAACTGAAAAAAATCTTTTTCTGCAATGTTTTAGTCAAAGTCGGTCTCTGCAATTTCGCTCAGTAGTTTTGCCCTTACTTCCTCACCACCAAAACGTTTCTGTTTATGAAAATGACTCAACACTTTCCCCAACACTAACAGGGGCTTAGGTGACTAATGTCTTTTCCAAAGTCATTGAACCTAGCGCAAAATTCTTCATGTTCTTCCTGACATCCAAGAGTCAGGAAGGAATCATTTGGCTTCCAGCCGTGAATAGACGGTGGGGAGGTATTTTCTCGAGCTAAAACATTCTAAAAAGTTTCCCACCGTTTATTCCACTCCTCAGAGGGGTTACAGTCAAGTGTGTAAAGAGTCCTTTGCTACTCGAGGCGCCGTTTCGATTCCGGGCTGCATAGGTTAACTTTTGATTCTTAGCTTCCTCATGGAATGAAAACTTGACCTTTCCATTCTTATTAGAATATGGTGGTAACCTATAGGAACACCTTTCTGTATGTCAGAAATGACCAGGAAGGAAGTAAACAAAAAAAAAATTTCACTCCTCCAGTTGTGTCCCTTCCATATTATTATTCCATTTTCTTAAATCTTTGGTAATTCTTCATCGGATTTGCTGAGCCTTCTTTTTTCATGATCATCCTTATATCTTCTCTTTTCACTAGAGATTAAGGAGTTAATCAACTCTTCCATTGGAAAGTTTACCTAGAGGAATAGTTAAGTTAAAATGAGTTCTATGATACAGACACAGTTGAAAAAAGATTTCGAGATTTCCATTCGAAAATCATTTCTAAAATCGTGTTTATGAAAAAATTGATTTTTTTTTATCACATGTGGTAATCAAAAGAGGAAGTATATATATGATTAATTCACAATTACACTATTTTAGCTTTCGCAAAAACTGTATGGAGAAAGAGAAATTAAGGTGATTATTTAATGATAGAGGTATAAATGTGATTGGGCAGTATGTGAATATTTCTAATTAGAAGTTTCACTCCAATAGGTGAAAATGGGAAAAACAAGTTTAGAATGGAACTGTAGTTATATAGGTTTGGGAAGTTATCTTTTGACTATGTTGTGAATGGACTTGTTTTGAGAGTTTAGGAACGCTAATTTTGAGATTTTCGTGTGCTGTTTGCATGATTACCCGTGACTTAGATTCCTTGACTAAAAGCCTTTTTATTTTATATTATCCACCAATCTGTTTTCAATTATATCCATCAAATCTAGGTTAAAAAGTTGGATGATTCTATTAGTATAGGTATAACATAGTTCTTTTTTTGTTTATATCATGTCTTTATAAAATTATCGTTCAATACTGAGCATTTCGCTCACGTATTAGAATAGGGAAATATGTATTTAGTAAAAAACATTGAAAATTAAGAAAACAAGTTATTCCAGTAACTGTTAGGGTGTATCCATGACAACTTAAGCTATTAGTTTCATAGTTGCCCAACTCTGGCACACACTAAACACGTCGACATGTTCAGTCAAGTCGAATAGCTCTAGGTATATGGTATGATGTAACTCGAGGAGTTAACATTTGCGATTTTTATTTTAATATACGATTAATATTCATTAGTTTCTAATTTCCTTCACTTTTAAAAAATAATGCAGTGCTCTGATTATCATAATTATCAGTTTTTTTTTTTTTAGTAAATTATTAAAGTATTTCTTCCAAAAAAAAATCTACAAATATTGTTATTGCTCACTATCAGTCTTGTTGTCTTGTTTATTATTAGCTTTACTAATTTAAGATATACCTTTATTTGTGGATTAGTGTTCACAATATCTCGGTTATAGTTTTTAAAAATATATTCTTATGTATCTATATTTTCAGAGAATCTCGAGAAGTGCTTGAAGATGATCCGTAAGTATCATGACGTGTAGAAAGTAACAATAGTGGTGAGCTAACAAGAATAATTGTAAATTATTATAATTTTTTAATTGGCTTATGGTTTCAATTAAAGTCCTCTACAGTCCAAATTATAACCATATTATTGATGACAACTTTAAAAACATATCCATGAAGAATGGATTAAAAAAAT